>NW_006263458.1:14330-16287 GCF_000469605.1 Apis dorsata
GCTGTGCTTGTCGAGGAATTTTACTTCGGCAGACTCGTTCCCAGACTTGATTCTTTCGTTTCTTCTTTCTATAAGAGCCGAAGTATAGCGAGAGTTCTATGTGAAGATATTAGCATGACTTTCCATAAATTTCAAGTCTCTAGGTCAGAGTCATATTTTCGTTCATATCGATGTGGATTATACAGCTCTATAATATATTGATAAATTATTCATATCTAATTCGTTTAAAAAATACTTATAAGTGTACGAATAGAAAATATATATTCATTGTGTACAGAGAGAAAAATAGTGATAATTCTGTAGATGATGCTTGGAGTGTGTGATATTCTTCATTTATTAAATTTCGAATTTTTAGTGATTAATTTCTAGGAATTTTATTATATCATAATTGACTAATTATTATTTAAAATTTTTTTTCTTTTTTTTGGTCTATAGTGAATTTTTTTTTATAATTTTTCTCTATCAAAAAAAATTATTTTAGATGAATGATATTATTATTTCTAGACATACAAGTGCTTCTCATATATATTTATATAATCAGAAACAAGACAACAAAGAATCTTAATCTAGCATGATAAAATTCATTCCGACGATCGTTTGTCTTTCTACGTTTGAAATGGGAGACGTACAGGAAATCAATACATCGGCTCACGGTTAAGAGTTCCTAGGTCCTCTGTATATGTATATAACGTGTGTATGCTGAGCATGAAAAAGAAAAGGAGATAAAAAATACTTCAATTTTCCAAAATTTAATTAATCTATTAAAATATATTTTATTCGCCACTTATATCTTAATATAATGGAAATCTTATTATAAAAACCTATCAATCAAACTTTCATTGTTGGAAATTCAACGTGAATGTATTGTGTTACGTAAGCATTTACGTTACGTCTTGAAATTTGTTAAATTTACAAATATTGATATACCTATTTTATCAGTAACCAATGAATAATTTCATATAAACAGCATGTTAGCATAGAAAATATGTTGTAGAAAAAAATAAGTCTATGAATAGGAATTCTCTTTATATTTCGTCAGATCTTAGAATTCCAAGTTCCATGAGTGTGTCGATCTAACAATACGTAGAGCTTCTACGATTCTGCGAAGAACGGCACGAATAAAAAGGAATACAATGCAGAACGACCACTACAGGATAACAACAAAGAAAGAGGCTTTGTTCCTCGACTTTTTTCCGTTCCTCTTTTACGTTCTTCTCGTGATTCTGTCTTGGGTCTAACCGCGAATAGAATAAAAAGAGCTGTCTACCACTACGAATATGTTAATATCATAAGGAATTTCTCTAGGAGATTAAAATTTATTAATTGCTATGAAATAAATTTCGAAATTATTCTTGGAAAATGGATTATTATGCACAATATATACAAATAGAGGAAATCATTTCTAATATCAATTTTAAAGAATGTGAATAATGAAATATGGATATAGTTTAGATGTTGAAACTTGAAACAAATGAAACAGTGCAATCTATAAAGTCTCTTTATTCCCCAATAAACTTGAACAGCCAAGCTTGTTACGTCTATTCAACATACGTGTAGAAGGCACGAAAAGTCTTCCAACAGTACCATTCTAGGCAGACGACACTGACATAAGCCGCAAACGTCGTAAGCAGCAGCGTTGGAACGTATCAACGAGGCCGGCGAAGACGTGGCAACAGTGCTATGACTCAGCTCTCCTCGTTCCAACCGCTTCCCTTGTCCCCTGGCCCCGCTTCAGCTGCCTGTACGCAGCTGACGCCCTTCTCCTCCTGCTGAGCGTTCCCCACCATGTTACCACTCGATTCTATCCTTCCTCCTATCGTGTCCGAAGTTCCCCTTGCCCCGTAAACCCGCTTCATTCCGTTCCCCTATCGGCTTACCGCTCCATCCTTCTCCCTTCTCCGCCACCATCGCGACCCGACTCTCTCGGGGTACTGACAACTCGTTTGTCCCCTCTCCA
>NW_006263458.1:16294-18259 GCF_000469605.1 Apis dorsata
CGTGCGCGGGCCGATTCCTACACGGCATCATGCCACTAGCGAGACGAGCGTGCAAAGTCCCCTTTGGAAGAAAAACACCTCTCTAGCCCCTGCGCTCTTTCTGCTTTTTCTGTTATTCTCTATCTCTGTCTGTGTTTATCCTTGTCTTTTCCCTATCTCCGTCTGTGCACACCCTGCCTCCCTCCCGGCTTGCCGCCACGACCACTTCTCTCCACTAACTCCTGGCCTGTTCGTTTCTCTTCGTTCAATGGCTCGTTCCTTCTTGCTCTCTTTCTTTCGAATCTTTCTTTCGAGGTTCTTCTGCCATTTCGCTTCTGTATATCCGCTGCCAGGCTGAACAATGCAACGTGATCCAGGTGCAGAGAAAAACGAGGATAGAGAACCGCGAGTCCCGAGGAACAGGAAATGCAGAAAGGGGAGACATACGGGAAAGAACGAAAGGGCAATGGGCACACGATATAATTCGCTAACAAAATTGTGCAGTTATAGTGCGGCAAATTTACGCGTGAACGTCTTCAATTTTTCTTCATAAACTGTCAATTTTTTTTTTTTTTTTTAATTTTTCGATTTTTATTCGCGCTCTAGTATCGATGTGACGTGTTTAACTTTTGATCGTGAATTACATATTTTTCAGAGCGATTAAATAATTTCCCATTATTCAAAAAAACAAGATAATTTTGTGAAATTTTTTTCTCTTGTAATTTTTGATATAAGGTATGATTATTAGGAACTTAAAACATTTAATTTATAGTTTTTTGTTATTTTATACGATGTGATATATATTATAATAAATTTTTTTCACTGTTAAATATGGATAATGAAATGATTAGTAATATTCTACAGAATTTTTTACAATTTAATAATTTTTTTTATAATTATATAAATTTAATATTTCATTAATGATTAAATAATATAAAAAACTAAAAAATAGTTATGTAATTAAAGCATTCTGTTAACCTTGAAAGAGCATTGTCGACAGCAAAATGCCAATAAATGCATATATTTTATACGAGAAGAAATTTTATAGCTTGCAATTTACACGCAAAGTTAATATTAGCTTATAACAAGTAAATACTTGTAAATGTATGATAACTAATTCTTGAACGATAAACAATTTTTGCATTCATCTCAAACATTTTTTATACATTTTATATATCTGCTCTAATATCTAAATAGTTATGTAAAAAATCAATGTTGATTTTGTAAACGAATCTAGATAACAATTATTTTTCAAATTAAATATTTTATAATATTATTTTTATGAAATTTAAAAAAAAATAACTCAAAAATGAGCTTTATTCGGATTATTATATAAGTATTTTGTTCACAATTAATATATGCATAATTATATATATATTTAATTAAAAAAAAATCTATGTACACAATCATTTCATTAGATTATTTAAAATTTTTACGAACAATATTGTATCGTGATTATTTATATATCTTAGTCTGCGAATATTATTAAGATTATGAAGCGTTATAATATATTTTTTTATCGAAATTAAGAGGTTTATCAAAAGTGAACCTTGGCATACAAATTGCAAGATGAGAGCAGTTTGATATACACTTATGCGAAACTCGTTTTATTTCGAATCTCTTGAGTTCATATTTGTGCGTTTGTAAAATGAAAAGTGAGATAGAAAATAACAAGAGACATACGAAGATCAACACGAATGCAATCGCGATAATAATTCACGCGTTACTATCCGGTCTCCTATTCTAATATAAGCAAGAGAGAAGGCAGGCCATCGACTACGAGGCCGCGTGGGTTCGAGGTCGAAGCCGTAGAGTCACGTTAGGCGACTGCCGTCTGTGTCGTAGCCGAGGTGCCGTTATTTTAATGCAGATACGCAGTCCGGACGAGAATGAAAGGCTGAAGGAGACATTTGCACGTACAGTGCACGACTGCGATGTATCTAGTCGTTGACGCGGTGCCAACCTCTGCTCCGTACGGCTTGAGAG
>NW_006263458.1:18440-21791 GCF_000469605.1 Apis dorsata
GTGCGTGAATTTAAGGCATGTTTGCATTCAACGGACGTGTGCGTTCATTTACTTTCCACAATGTTCCTAGTTAAATTTGTGTATCAAAGATATTGATATAAGGGTATTGTATATAAATATATATTATTATCAAAAATATTTAGAAATATTTTATATTTTTATTATTAAACATAAAAAATAAAATATTCTTATTCTAGATATAATTATATTCATGTATGCTTTATAAGTTCTCTTTTAAAATTTTTTTGATATATTATTATCATGTAGAGATCTTAACTTTTAGAAATCTATGGATTGATTCTTATTTTATAGAATCAATTCTAAAATTAATTCAAAATTATTTATTGTTCTTTTATTTTTTATAGAATAAATCTTTTTTCAAACATTTCGAAATTCTTTAATTTACTTTATTCATTTTAGATTTTAAATTAGTCTAAATTCAATAAATTAGAAACGAAAAACACTTTTTTTTAAATTTATCTTTTTTTAATTGCAATAATAAGTTTTAAAATTGCCTCAATTAAATTCGTCTAATCTAACTTAACCTAATCAAATTTCACAAAATTTACGGATTGTCGCAATTTTCAAAAAAAAATATATTATTGCCAAAAATCAAGTATGATTTTCAGAATTTCTATTTTTTTCAATGAAGTTTAAGAAAAAAAATCGAAGATGCAATATTTGACATTTTTGTTCAGTTTTTGAACAGAATAATAAAGAACATCGAATGTTAAGTTCGAATTAAATTTCAAAGAGCGAAAAAAAAAAGAAGAGAGAAAGATATAGAAGAATGAGGGAATAATAGTAGGCAATATTACAATTTTACCGTGCCTATTTTTGTCAAAGACATGTATGTAACATTTCTTTGCACTGTGGAGAAAGCCAAGATGTCATGAATGGCGTACGTTTCATGCGTATCAATCACGTGACAAAAACAAAAAAAAATGATGAAAAAAGAGATATATTAATATATGCATATTTCGTAAGATCAATCTATAAAAAATTAATCAATAAATCGATATACTATTTTTTGATAATTAATAATTGGCATGTAAGAAGAATGATTTTTTTAAAGAAATATTGTATTATGAAATAAAAAAAATATGACAAAGAATAATAATTTTAATAGAAAATTCTTTTTAACAAGAAAACAATTAATTATATCTTTCCACTGATTATAGAATAATAATTCCTAAAAGAAAAAAATCTATTATGCTCTCATGAATAAATGAACATTATACGAATAATCATTTTATTAATACACAAATTTTATATAACATTTTGACTCAGCTAATAATAAATTTAAAAATTTTTTTTCAAAATTAATCAATACGAACAAACCTAATTAATTGCGACAAGTACAGCGCAGCGAAACAACTCCCAGGTCCGGAGGGGGGAGAGACCGCAGACGAAGAGGAGAGGGTGAAACGAAAGGAAAGTCTCGTGGAAAAAGGAATAGCGAGAAGGAGAGAGGAAGAGAGGAAAAAGGCATATGTGCGAAAAAAATGTGAGCACGGCGCGAGTCTTTGAGCTTCGAGAGTTCTTGGTGCCGGTGAAGAAGGAACCCTCCTTCAGCGTAGACGGACGAAGTGCCAGAAGAGGTAAGAAAAGGGAACTGCGAAGAGGAGGGACAGAGGGCGACAATGTTCCCAAGCGTGGAGACAAGGTAGTGGGAAGGAAAAATGCGAGGAAAGAAAAGAGCAAAACTTATGCGGCGTTGAGGAACGGAAAGTGAGAGAAGAACAAGAGAGGAAAAGAAAAGGAGAGAAAGAAAGAATCGGAGAGGGAGGCCAGTGGCGTAACTTCCACATGGAACGATTGCAGGTGCAGCTATTTCAAAAGACGCGTGAAGAAACTCCGATTTTTTTTTTTTCTTCTACGCTCTCTGTACGCGTTGTAAACGCGTTAACTCTTTGCGCCAGAACCATTGTTCGATTTGTACGCGTTTCCTGGCTGTTTTCTTGCCTCGCTTTTGTTGCACCGCTCGCGTACAGGTGTATCTGGGGAGGGGAACAATGAGGAGAAGGTAAGAGAACCGGGAAAATAACTAATAATATAACAAAAATATGAAGCAATAGAAACGACGAATGGCGATATTATATAAAAAAAAATCAATAATATTTATTGATAAGAGTTATTAAAGAGAACCTATAAATAACCCAATTTAGAAAAAAATATAAAAATCGTCGTATGCAAATTGAAAAAGTTATTCGACCTAGATGAAAAGGGAGTAAATATGAAAAGGGAGGAATGTTGATTTGGCGGATTAAATTAATCGAAAATAATTAATGCGAGAATATTAACACGGGTAACAATGAAACGTTGATACAAAAATATGCATATTAAATTAGACAGAAAAGGGAACATAAATAATTAAGATAATTTAATACATGTGGACATGCGACGTTATGAGTGAAATAAATAAAGAATGTTTAATTTCGAATTTAAATGAATGAATATTTATAATTTACAATTAAATTTGCAACGTATACTTCATTCAATTATTCCCTCGAGAAATAGGAAGGGTGAAAAAAAAAAAAAGAAAAATAGAATAGTAATAAATAAAGACGAACAAATATGATAGCCACTAGACGATAATATCATAGTATAATCTCTAGTACAACAACAACAACATTTCAAATCGGAGATTTAATTACACCGTAGAGGGAAATTTTTCGCAGTATTACACGAGGCGGTGCGGCAAATTTATTTCGAAACTCAACGAAACTATCCGACGCCCGCTCCTTGAAGCACGCGGAACAAACATAGCAGAGGGAAGAGGGAGAAAGAGCATGCGAGCGAGTGAACGAGAGAAAGAGAAAGAGTGAGAGAGAGAGAGAGAGACAGAGAGTGGAGGATGGCGAATGGCAATTAAAACGTAAACCCGTAACAACAACGGCGAATCTCTCCCGGTGAATGTAACCAAAGTTAAGGCTCGACGCGCGCCAAGCCACGGCTAGAAACGACGGCAACGGCGGAACATGATTTCAAGTCATTCAGCCGACCGGTGAGATTCATTGCTTCTCTCCCGATGACGTCAACGCGGAAGCGTTTCGTTTTGGTGCGCTCTGAAAAGCCTGAAATCTCTCTCTCGCTCCCGGCGATTTTATCGAATCGTTGCGTTTCTCTGCAACTTGTGCTTTTATTTATTTTTCTCTTTATTTTGTTTTTTCTTTTTTTTTTAATTTTTGTTTTATTTTATATTTGTCTATTTTTTTTCCATGAACGAAATGAAAGGAATTTGATTGATAAAACAAGTATGTACGCGTACAGAGACAAAATAAATATACTCGATTTCTTTTTATCTCAGTCATTTGCCGATTGAATGAAGTTTTTTTTTTTTTTTTTTAA
>NW_006263458.1:22064-24736 GCF_000469605.1 Apis dorsata
TTTACATAGTAAATAGAAATTAGCGTATGAAAAGACGTTTAAAGATCGGGGAATGAAAGAAGAATTATATATTTTCAAGATAAATGAATTCTTTCTAATTTTATAATCTGAATATAATATACTTTTGAAAGATAGTATATTTTCATATTTATAATGTATATTATTTAAATATTATTAACAATATCTAACAATTTCTATTATTAAATTTAAAATCTATGAAAAATATTTAATTTTGATATAACTAATAATTATTTAAAAAAAAATCTAACTGTGTAAATAATTAACTCTGACGTGGAACTATTTAATCTATAATGAAACGATATTGAATGAGTTTACATATCGTGCAATTCTCGCATTAATCGTGCAAATAAATTAACGAATTTGCATCATGTTTTGCGTTTTGGCAAAACATTACATCATCTTCTTCCATCAATTCTCGTACTTCAGATATTACGATAAAATTTAAAATCATCTCGAATGAAAAGATCCTTTCGTGATTATTAAACTTTTCCTTTCCACAACACTTCTCTATTCGTGTGTAACGAAAATTTTATCAAAGAAAATTCGAGTTTTCTTACTATTCTAACTAACGCTTAAACCACATTATTGCCTAATTGGAATAAAATATTTTCGATACGATTCCAATACGTAACGCCATTTTACCAAACCGAGCGAATGATAAGATCACGTTTAACTCTTCAACCATTACGGACAAGAAAGCCAACCGTTGATTCGTTGCATTCTTCCGCTGCATGATAGATCAGTGTTTCTCAACTTATCGCGACAATAAAATTTTCTTTTTTCAATTCACACTTTTTAATTACGAAAAATCTGTTACAATTACTCGACATACAAATGATAAAAAAACGAATAAAATTTTCAATGATGTGTTTTGATCAATCAAAGGTTGTTCCATCCGCGTGAAAAAAAATTTTTTTTTAGCAAAGGAGAACGAGACACGAGGTGAAACGTTACGCCATTGCGTGCATGTGCAACGACAGCCTCTCGTCGCCGGTTCACACCACGGTGTCGAGAAGCCTTTTTTCCACGGCTCCCCTTCTCTCTCTCTCTCTCTCTCTCTCTTTTCCCCGCGATTTCACCGCCGCGTTCAATCCACGGCCACGCGCGTCTTCTTCCACAAGTGTGTTCTTCTCCCTTCGTCGCGTCTAGGGTGACTTTCCAAAAGCTGGCTGGTTGGCTGGCTGGCTGCTCACCGATTTTTCCCTGGGTTTCGTTTTCACCGAGAATCGGGGATGTGTGCGGCGGTAATAACGATCCTCGGGCGAGGGAGAGGGGGGAGAGGAGGCCGTCTAGAGGCAAAGGCGCACGCGTTTAGGAGGGGGAATCTGTGGGAAAATGAAGAGGAGAGGAAAAAAAAAAAATAAGGGTAATGGCGAAGGACGTTTGGAATTTTGCTTTTGTTGAATTATTATTGGCAGTACACTTCTTAATTTTTATAATTAATAATTAATGATTATAGAAAAAAAAAAATGAATTTAATAAGAAAAGCGTAAAACCAGGTTTAGAGGGATAAAAGAATTCACGAAAGCGAACATGATATACGTTAGCAGTGGGTAAGGAGAAAGTTTGTGTAATTTTCGTAAACGTTCGTTCAACGTAATTTTGAATAACTTTAGAGAGAGAGAGAGAGAGAGGGACGAGAATGTTTCCTTTCGGTTTTTGAAATATTTCGAACGGATAAAAGTAGATGCAATACGTGGATGAAGATAAACAAATGGAAAAAGTTAGCGTTAATTTTGATAATTCTTCGCGTATTGACGTATACGTATTTTTCATGATACGATTCTCATGAAATTTCTATCGACTCGAGATTGAAGAAACAAAGATGGCGAATAAGGAAAAAAATAAATACTAAGAAACGAGCAACTTGTAAATATTTTAGTTATGTTCAGTATTATTTGTATTTATATAAGTTGTTTATATAATTGAACAGATAATACAGATATATTGAATATTTAAATAATTGAATATTTTATTGGATTTTATAAAAATACGTATGAGTGGGATAAAGATTGTAATGTAAGTGCAAAAATATGGATGGGAGATAATTAATAAAACGGAAAGCTGCTGATTTTTTAGAATAAAATCATTCTGTATAGCTTGATCGTAACGTAACCAGAGATTATTTTTGAATTTGACAAACAAACCTGGGAGGTTAAAAATGTCAAGAATACCGGAGGAGAAAATATTTATACATATACGATAGCAATACTCGACACGTGATTCCGATATTATTAGCTCTCTCGTTTCGGAATTTACCTTTACCGATATATCGTTATAATTTTGTCTCTTCCCTTTTTTAATATTTCTAATTTCGATCTTTCATTTTATTTTATTCATTAATAAAAAATAACGAGCCATATATACCAATCAATACGATGTTCAATCTCGTATCAAATAACATTATCAATATATCCCTTGATACCAAAACAAATATATTTATCGCTCGTCGGTAACTCGCCCGTTACACGGCAAGAAATTATTATTAACTTACACAATTTTCCAATTTCAAATTTCGATCATTGTTGAGCGCAAATTTTATCATCTATCAAAAACTTCTATCATTGTATTCATTATCGTGTTTTACGAGTTGCAAAACGTGAACAAAATAATAATAATAATAATAATAATAATAATAATAATAATAATAA
>NW_006263458.1:25562-25797 GCF_000469605.1 Apis dorsata
ATCCATGTTTCGCTTGCCTAAGAATTGGCGGAATCGATCACGTTCTCAGTCACGCTAGAATTTTCTATGCCCATTAAGCAAACGTGTATCGAATTCAGCAATGAGGGGCAAGCCCAACACAGCCGGTTTCTTTTGATCGAGGCCGTTGAACCGCGATCGTTGCGGGGTCCACCACCACCACCACCACCACCATCACCATCACCACCACCACGTTGAACTTTCACGTCAACGTGGT
>NW_006263458.1:25834-28045 GCF_000469605.1 Apis dorsata
CGCGAATTAAAAATCGCCACGGAGGGCAGGCACGGCGAAATTTAATCGGCAAACAAAACGCCCGCTCCGCCACGTGTACCGCTCGCGTGGAACAAACCGCGTTTCGCTTTCCACTTATAAACGAGAAAACCCACCCAACTGGTTCCATTAATTTTATTTATATCATTTTTCTTTTTTTTACTTTTTTCTTTTTTTTTTATGCATTTGTTTTGCTCACGAAAAGTATCATTTCCTTCACCTAGTTTCCACACGAGTAACTTCGACTCGCTTCCATTCCATTGAAAATTCGAGTCTTTTTATCTGGAGCTAACTTCTTTTGGAAGAAATTAAATTTTCAATTATTCCGTATCTTCATATTTGTCGACTCGATGGGATATTTTATGAGATGTAAGACGTGGATGAGATATGTGGAAATATCTTTTGTATTCATTAACCGTGCAACGTCGTACCCCCCCTTAAGAAAAATTTAATTTTTTAATTAACTATTCATTGCAACTGATGATGATGTCAACAGGCGTTTTGGCGTAATACGTTGGTTAAAAGTAATTCTTCAACTGTTCGTGTTTAAAAGAAAATACGCAGAAATGTATTTGGATCGCGAAATTATATAGAACTGATAAGCTATTGGGCGTATTTAATCAAACACAGAACGACGCGTTTGGGCGTGCTAGGAAGAGGACAATATGTGACTGTAAACACACGAGGTAATCAATATTCGTAATTAATATTCGTTTCCAAACAACGACTCGTTAAATGGAATAAAAGTTTGGAAATATTTCAAGGCACTTTCTATGATATGTTTAATTGCGACAAAAGATCGATGTGATTTTTCTTTTTTTTTTTTTTTTTTTCCGAAGGGAAATCGAATTATTCGAATCGTTTCGTTCGATTGAATGGAACACACATGTGTTTGTTACGTGAATTATCATGCATTCAGGTTACATATTTACAATTTTGTAATTGTTAATTATTTCGCAGTGAATATGCAATGTTTCCATCGGATCCACGCGACTTGAAAAAGCATGATGGCATTTACATGAAAAAATATGGCGTATATATATTTTGTAACGAAATTTCTTCCTTATGAAAAATGTTAATTATAATAATGGAACAATGTAATGTAAACATCAGTTTAAATAAATTATGTATACATTGATAAAAAAGTGAAAAATATAATTGCGTTTAAATTGTAGGAAACATAACCTCAAAATCTTCGAGACGAGTTTCCACTTTTAAATATATCACGTCGTTAAAAATATCCAAGAAAATTGAAAAGAGAAAACGAAATTATTTATATATAACTTATATTTTCAGAATCGAACGAATGATTTACTTTAATATTTCTCGAGATCCCTTGAAAATTAATTTTATCGCTTAATAATATTCTACTATATATGCACATAATATTCTACATAATATGTATAGAATATGCAATGACCGTGGAGAATAATATCATTACAGATCCATTTATGCGTAATTTCATAATAAAATTACATCCTGTCAAAAATAAATAAGCGGGGAGAGATACTTTCGAACTATAGTTTTATATATATACGTTTAAAACATGCTATGTAATTTAATATTCTCTTAAATAATTTGTTGTATCAGTTTACTATACTTCATGAATTTAATATTAAATTATTGTAACCAGAGCGTTGCTAATAACTCACATAAGTGGCTGTTATTAACACATTGTTAATAACGATGTTACAATGTATATTTTTTTTTCATTAGAATAAACAGTTATATTCGTTAAATTTAAAAAAATTTTTTTTATATAACATGTATTTTATACATATGAACAATATTTCAGAAATTTATTTCAATTTGTAAACAAGTTACAAGAATAATAAAGATAAAAATTGTTTATTTAATACTTAAATCTGCTACTCAGACAAAGTATAATAAAAAAAAGAAGAAAACAGGAAAAAAAAATGAATTTAAAGATATTTACCATTAATGTGTCTGGAAACAAAATTTGACAAATGACAAACGGAAGATCGATCGGCAGCTGTTATTCCATGGACAACGCTCGTCAGGAGAAACGGTTTCTCGTCATTTCCACATGAAACTGCCTCAACTTTACAAGGTCGATCGCTGAATCCATAATCGGTCCCCGGTTATCGTTCAAACCGAACACAGTCGATCGATGTCGAACGATCGACTGTTGTCGGTCGCGTGGTTTTTTTTTTTTCTGAGAAAAAGTCAACA
>NW_006263458.1:28296-38090 GCF_000469605.1 Apis dorsata
GAGACACGAACGAGGTTTCAACAACGCGAACCCTAGTTTAGTTTGCCTAAAGCCAACTTGTGAATCGCGAGCTTCAAGTTATTCTGATCAATAATATTTATTTATTTTAATACATCCGTTGTATAATATTATACCAAGTTAATGTCAAATCGAGAATTCTATTATTGTTGCAAATAAATGTATCTTCTACTACAGTTTTAACTCGAACGAATCGATCAACTTTAAGGTCAAACAACGGTTCTAAGTTTTGCATGGCGACTGCGGTCAAGGAGGCACTTATTATTACGAAAAAGAAAATAAAAATATCGATCGATTAATCCTTTACTTTTTAATTTTAGCGCTTGTTGCTTTAACATTATGAACATGATGAACTATTAAAGATGATTCTTTAAATATTAATATTATATTATAAATAGTATATTAAATTAATATTTTTGTTTAGTGAATAAAAAATGAATCGAGAATTGTAAGTTTGTATGTATTATTCGATTATATTTCAGAAAATTAATTAATTATAATCATGTGTAACAATTATTATTGAGTATATATTTAAAAATTTTCACTGGAAATTTGATTAAAGTCTTTTGCTTTTATATTTTATTTAATTATGAAATAAAAAAACAGTTATGGTTACACATGGTTACAGTTATGTTACTTACAAAAGTTCTATGTAATTTTGTAGATTTCGTTTCAAGCTATGCGAAACACGTTGGTATGCTTAATTATAAAATTGTTGCTTGAATGTATTCAGAAAAATCTGAATTTAAATGGTTAAGAATATTTGCTTGAAAATATAAAAGATTTAATAAATATAATAAGAATAGCGATAATTCCACGATGTCTATTTTTCTGTTTCTATCGGATTCCATTTTGAAACGTAAGAAAATACATGACCTTCGTTGATCGAAAACTTTGGTCTCTCCAACAACTATTCATGACTCATCGTTTACCCAGGACATTGTACGCGTCGTTGAAGGTTAGGTTCCACCTCCATCGTTCTATATAGCAATAGAAAGAACAAGGACCCGAGGGCGCATCGCGACAGGGCCGTTCAATTTTCCGCTCACGAGTGCCTTATTTTTAATCGAATCGCTATGCCTCGCCTGGGAAGAGGAAACGTGCTCCCTGGAAAATTAAATTCTATTGCTTCCTGTTGACTGACAAAGTACGAGGCGAGAGTTCGAATGCCATCGACCGAAATAGATCATCATTAAAACAGAAGCCCGTCCAGCTTTTCTCCTTTCCTGTTGGTCGGCCGCAGCGCCACCCACGGTGACTCGAAACGAAAACTAACCTCAGTTTACGGATGCCGTTTCGAACGAGCTACACGTTTTCTCTCTCTTTCTATCTTTCGCTTTTCTTTTTCTTATCTTCTTTTTCTTTCCCTTTTCCCTTCGTCTCTTTTTCCTTTTATTCTCTTTTTTTGTTTCTTTTGCTTTGCTTGTCGACGAAAGTGCACACGTGACGCGGCGAAAATTAGATCGAACGCGTTTACGAGAGCTCGTAAAATTCGAACTACGAGAAAATGAACGACGAACGGTTTGGTCTGTTATATACCAACGATAGAGGCGAATATTATTTCTGTAGAAATATACCGACGAGTTTATATTTCTCATTCTCGACTCGAAAATTTTTCAAACTCCTTGTGAAAATGATTCACTTTTTCATTTTGAGAATATACGAAATATATGATTTTTTATCTCACTTTAAAGTTAAATTTAATAACACTTTAAATTCAATAACATAAATTTATTTTTATAGAAGACGAATGTATCTTTACTGTAGCTAAATATATCGTATGATTGATTCAATCGACACGTAGTCCATGAAAACAAAACAGAAAGAAATAAATTGATTCTATTCGAAAAATTATTTAGCATTTTGAGACGCGAATGAAAAATATGATATGGTATTACGTAAGTATTTAGCACAATAAATAACGATATTAATCAAATTTACGCAAATATGTGTTGCGATTAGATAATGAATATGCAATTTTATACCTGTCAACCAATCAGATACAGTTTTGTCTTTTCTTATACTTCAGATCAAGGTAACGAAATACTTGGATACAGTGTAAGACGGCGAGAGTTGAATTACATCTTGGATTTCGTGTCTGGTTACAGGTTGCATGAGTTTATTGTGATTCTAGGCGAACCGGCTTCTCTTGAATCAGATTTGATTCACGATATAAAATCAAAACGCGTTCAAAATGCGTTCAGCAATATAAAAATATATCAATGGATACACTTTTGAATATTATAAATTAACATAAAGTTAATTGATTCGATTAAATCAGGAATTTTATTAATATACTAATTTATTACGCATTTTAAAATAATATTATATAATAATTTAAAATAAAAGTATGTTAAAATTTGTATTCTTAAATTTCATAAAAATAGTTTTAATTGTTTAAATTACTTTCATCATGAATAATATGGAGATGATTCTGATCTGAATGTGGAAGTGGAATTATCAATAGAGATCACGTGACTCGCCTTATTCTCTCTAAATTAATTCTTAAATATAGATTCAATACCACTTTGCCACATATAATAGGCCGGATTTTTATAGAGACGAACAATGTACAGTGACTTATCAAAGATAATCTGAACACGCGCAATAGAAGCCACAAAAGAGGAAAAATTGCTACGTCGCAACAGAGATAATCTTTTATCAAAAAATCAGTCCGTACCATTTGTATCGTTTCCTTCAATATCATCACTTATTGCCTTTAAATAATTATAACTACTTTATTGAATGAGAATTATTACAAGTACATATTTTTAGCGCGATAATTATTAGTTATTTGAAAGAAAATCTATTAATAAATTTAATAAATTATAAGTCTGATCCATGGCAATTAGTCAAAACAAAGATATTCCTTGATTTATTCTTCATAATAAAGATAATCGAAATATCACTCGGCGCAATCGTTATTTCCTTCTAATTAAACATCTTAACAAAGAAATTCTCAATTTTCTTACGCCATCTATTATCTTATCTTGTTTATCAGAAATAATTTTCAAATAGTACGTAACAAATCTTTTTATCGAACCGCTTAAAAAAAAATAAATAAATTCAAAAATATTTATGGAATGAAATTTTATATATTAATATCTAACACAAATGTTTCGTTTACTTGGATCGGTCAAAGATAGTTCATCGAATAATTCCAGGAACAGTGAACGAACGAACCAGTTTAAAAGTAATCATAATAAGAGAAAGAAAGAAGGAAAGAAAATAAGCGAGCTCGGTCTCTGAAGCGTAAAGGAGATTGTTTAAGGAGAGAAGACATAACCTTTCCTCTCACAAAGGTGGTTCTAACACTTTGGATGCCAACGACCATTCGAATCGAAGAAGAAGAAGAAAAGATCGTTCCTCTCTTTCTTTCCACCACCACGTTCGCTTCGTATCTCTTCCACGTTATGTAATAGAGAAACCCCTGTCACCTCCGTGTCCTCGGTCGCCACCTACGAGTCGTGCCTCCGGAAAGGTACAAATCACGCGTATTCGCGCGCGCGCATACGAAACGACACACCAGCCATCGACTTAACGATTCGTCGTTCTCTTGTTTCTGATGCAAGCGGGTTAAAAACCTTCATGTACATATCCGTATAATAATATAGTAGTGTTAATACATTTTAGAGGACACTTGATGATCTTTTCAATTTTAAAACGTGAAAAACATGAAAAATTGGCGTGTAAAATTGGTCGGGGATTATTTGTTGAAATGATTTAATTTTGCACTGGATGAAACGAGATAAAGATAGAGCGAAACGTTTTCGAAGAAATATACATGCACAAGGTGCAAGTTTACGTTTTCGTTGAGTAAGACACATTATATAAGAATTTGAACGGATACCAAAATTAAAAAAAAAAATCTCAAGTGATGATGTCATGATAATGGAGGAAGCGTCCTTGAATGGCCAATTTATTCTGTATATAGAATAATAGCCGGATCTATAAATCTGTCAAATTCTTCTCGCGATATATATCGAGGGAAATTTTTTGGAAAGCTTTTAAGAAATATTTATAGTTGTTTCAATTTTTCGGAGTTTAATTGGTAATTGATCAATTTGATATATATTTTATATAATGAAATCTTACAACAATTCGCTATCTTATAATTTATATTAATTTTACCGTTTTTATAACCTCAAATTTTAAGGTTATATACAATTTTAGATATTCAAGCGATCAATTTATTTTGTTTTCAGATTTCGTATTCAAATTTTTATTTAAACATATTAATTATACATTGTAATAAATTCTTTTTCACATCAAATAAATTATCACATTACTCTTTATTATACGTATATAACACTAAATTTTGAAACAATGTGCGATTCATTCGAAACTATAGGAATCGACGTGTCACGTGTCACCAATAATGACCTCTGATTCGTTAATGATCATAACGAATTACAAAGCTTGTATTTATGTAAATAAACGAGATATAATTGTAATATAGTGTCTAATTTTCCTCATTCCAACTTTATATATATTCTATACGAAATATTCTATAAGAATATTTAATAATAAAATGATTCTTTGAAATAAGCAACGAAAATGTAACATTATATTATTTATTATTTATTTATGAAAATTCTTTTCGTTATTTATTTATCGTCCATAAATATTGAAATTAAGAAATTATTTAAATATTTATTTTGCAAGATATTTCATACTTCATATCTGCAAGACTTTTGAACTTCGCAAAAGATTACGTATTTATTTGCAGAAAGAATATATTTTAAATTTATCTTTAGCAGGTAGAGGCTTGTATTTATGCAAGAAGCAATGATATCTTTCATTCTCAATATCTTATTTTGAACAAAAAATTTCTTTAAAGATGAAAAAAAATTTTGCAAAATTCCAAACATTAAAATCGCGAAATACTTCATGTGAAAAACAATTATATTTCAAATAATTTATGCACAGCTTCAATCAAACTTTACTTTTCGACGTATTTCTGTCAATTTCAATCCAATATTATTTATTTTCGAATCGTTTCCCTTTGTGTAATTTTCTACTCGAATTTGCATATCGCGACAAAGCCTGGAAACATCGATATTCAAATATTAATAAACGTATAAAAATATACATAATACATTCGTTTTTTTCAACATACTTAACAAAATTCCATGATTTCGGATGATCAAATATTCTAAATAAATTTTTTTTTTTGCCTAATACGAAATATATTACGTAAATCCATTTCGATTCTTTCTCGTGAAAACTATTGTTTCACGTTATGAAACGACGTACAATTTGCATCAATCGCAAACTATGAAAATCGTATCAAGTTATATTATTTTTATTCGAGTTATTTTTTCTCTATTTATTTTTTTATCTATTTTTTATGTGCAAAAAAATATAACATTAAATTATTTTTAGTGTTATAATAACACAAATATACACACCTAAAGATAAATAATAATTTTCCTCATTGTAATTAATTATACAGAAAATGGATATAATAATTCATAAAAATTGGACATGAAATTAGGAAATTAGCTGAAATATAATGCTTACATAGTACAAAAGGAAAAACTAAAAAATAGAGTATCCTCATATTTCGATAAGAACAGCATAAATTATTTCAGCAACAGGTGAATATTAAACTGTTAAGAAATCTTTTTTTCAATATCAATGACTAATTCTCATAATTTTAAAACAAATTATTTTTGCTGAATCCTTATTGTGTACTAATTGTAAGGTAGCAATTTTGATGTTGCAAATTGTAAATTTGCAAGTACATTGACACACACGTGTGTATGCTTACATATAGTAAAGATGGAAGAAAAACATTAAAAAAAGACAAGAAAATATAAATAATAGGTAAATTTCTTATCTCCAACTGTATATAATGTGTAACGTATAAACAATTTTTAATTTACTCTCTCTATATGCACAACATGCATTTTTAATATACAATAAATTTTAATTACGACGTTTCATGATTTTCATATATGTGTAAATTACGCTTACTTCGTTAAAGAAAATGTATTTACTTTATAAAAATTATAAATCATTTATTATTTCTCGATGGATGGATTTTTCTTAAATACGTTACATACAAAAATTCTTCTAATTCTTTTAAAATATTAAATCTTAATTCTCTGTGTCAATTGAAATTAATTTAAAAATTTGAAAGATATTCATGTAATAATCATGAATAATCAAGGATTAAAAATCAGCGATCTTTTTAGAAAGGAAAGCACGTAGAAATGAGAGTTTAACGCAACATTAGTTCAAAAGGAACACAAGAGGGTCCGTAAACGGAATGGTGGCTATCGATGAGATTCCAATCGAGAATAGGGAAGGGGAAGAAAAGTGGAAAGGAAAAATGCGAGAACCTCTAGTGAACCGGCAAAGGCATAGAAAAGTTTCCTCGATGTATCGAGGAAGGTGAAGTAATAGACCCCTGGCATTTCTTAGGTCGTATATCTTTCCACGAATAATCGATCCAAACTCGGAAATGGCGTTTCGATGAAACTTGTATTTGTATCTACTTTTTTTTACATATGGAACGTTTTACGACATGCAATAAAATAGGATAAAAAAATATAACTTTCTGTAATTAAATAAAAATATTAAAAAGTAAATTGTTTTATTAAAATAACTTAAATATCAAATTTACGATATAACGTGTAATTATACGATATAATAATTTTATTTGCATAAATATTGCATATAAAGTGTAATAAATATAAAATTTTTTTATTTTTAAAATTATTAATCTTCTCATATTTATACCGAATAAATTTTTTAAAATATTGAATTTATTTAAAATCTCGTACGTTCAGAATCAATATATCTTTCTTGAAAACATTTTTAATACTGCTCTAAGTGTATATTATTTTTCATATGAAATATTTCATTTTTCTTATGAAATTAATAATATATCATAAAATTTTTAAAACAAATGCTGTGTTAAAATTTTCCACTAAAAATTATCTGCGTTAAAAGAAGAATATATCATATACAAAAATTCATTCACGTGAAATTCTCAATTGAAAGCAATTGAAAGAATCAAAAACTTCCTCGATAATAATACCTTCAATTCAAATCTGCGAAATTCTCGTACATACAAGCAAATTTAAGAAAAAAAAAAAAAAAATGATACGAGAAAAGAAAAATTCTTTGACTCACTGTACCGACACGAGTGTTCTTTATTTCATTGTTTTCGAGCGCCCTTCGTGCCATTATTTCCATATGAAAAGACGGTAGTATTGAAAGGCGGATGCTTACAGTGGCCCCCGTCTCGCAAAGACGCGTGTATCGTCGCGTTACGACAGTTAGCGGGATTGAACTATAATGGAATCGAACGACGCCACCTCTATAGTCTCTGCGTATATACACACGCCCCTTTCTCCTTCTACTTTACCGTTGGTAATACGTACAGCCATAATGCGCCCACGCAAAGTACAGTCCTGCGGCAAAACGCGGATCCGTTGGAAAATGTTTTCCACATAGTTTCCTCAACGAAACTAGGTCGTACATATGGACGCGTCTAACCGGCTGCATTCACAATATTCCTGGCTATTTATTTATCACGGTCATATCTGCCCTTGCGAACTTCACGGACAAACAACAGTGGCACTTGTGTGACAACGATAAATAAAAACGTCGGTAGTCATTTTCTTGGCCGATATTCTATTCGAACTTATAAATTCTCTTTATTATGAGTTTGTTCACCTAAGTCTAAGTAAATATCTTTTCTAATCAGTTTTCTATAAAATCAATTTTCGCTACAAAATCATTCCGATATTAAAAAATACATTCGATATAAGAACGATCATTCAATATGAATACGCGGTATAATCAAAATAATGCAAAGATGGAAGAGCTCTTGGTTCTGTTGGATTACCCTATAAGCATCGACCAAGCTGCCGATGGAAAAATCAAGCGTCTATTTTTGTTTCATCAACCTGGCGGCGGAAAATTCACGCAATCTCGAGTACCGGTACTTGACTTCGAGCGCTCCTTCAACAGCGTGCATACAAAACCGGAATCCCGGTCTGACGGACTAGTGAAAAAGAGAAAGAGAGGAAACAAAAGAGAAGAGGGGGAAGAGAGATAAAGCGGGAAAGAGAGCAGAGGAGGCTGCCCGCGATATATTTCGATACGTAAATAAATACAAGGTCGACCGGCAAACGTTTCTGGGATATAAAGGGCTTGGAAACTGCTGTGCATAATTGGTGTTGCACAAGTATTGACCGAGTATTAGCTCGATGAATCGTGGACCGAAACTCCGCGTCACGGACAAAAGTTTTCCGGTCAGTGAACGAAGCGCGTGCGAGCGTTCCAGGGTTCACGCTCGGCAACGTCGCCATATATCGATCCAGCTGTCGCTGTAGGGAACAAGACTGGGGCACGGGCTCGATATCCACGAAATTTAACTCTTTCGTTACCGTTTTGAGCCCAAAGACGCTTCCATGTTGCAGGGGTTTGTGGCTCGATTTATCGACCGATCTAGGAAAAACGATTTGACACCGATTGAAGAATAACAGTTCCACTTTTTTATGCGCGTCTTTTTTCTCAATGTTACGTAACGAGTTTCTTTGTTATTTACGGCTTAAAAGAATCTTCGGGAAAAAAAATAATATCGCTTAATATCAAAGTGCAATTATACATATCGAGTAACAAAACAAGAATTCTCCGAGTCACGATAAATCACGAAAGAGGATTCTTATATTTTTAAACAAGCTTACGAAGTTACAATGTGCTCGAGATGATATCGTGTCCAAGTTATATACGAGGAATAATAACGAGCAGTCCATCGAATAGAGGAGGAAGCGGTGAGGCGAGAGCACGTTTAAAAACGTGCGCAGGAAGGCCCACCATTGCTATATCGTCTGGAAATTCCGGCGTCACATGCATAAAATATTCGACCGCTCGGACGCGAATTCTACATGCCGCGCTTGTTTCTCCCAATGGAACACACGACCGAGCGTGGCATCGGTCGTCGTGTCGCGCATCAAGCCCCATTCCCTTCCTCCCTTGTTTCATTCCGAATTTAGTTTCCTGGAAAACCGAGCCGAGACTCTCCCTCTCCCCTCTCCTCCCGTTAATTCTTAAACTGCAAATTGAACGCGATATCCGCGTTCTATTTCGACGGATGTCGAGATGGAAACGGTCGAGGAGAGATTCGCGACCTCAACACCCACCACCGCCGCGCTACTACCCGCGTCTATCGTCCGACTCGACCAACCCTCGACAAGGGTTGAACCCAACCCAACCCCGAAGATTCGAAGAGTGACGAGGCAGCAGCCAGCCTGGGTGCTTGGCGCACGCGGCAATCCCCCTTCCCCTCCACACCCTTTTCATCCGCGTTTCCTTCATCCCTATCAACATTCCCCTCGCCGCTTTCTTCCCCCCACTCTCCGCCATTATCTCGCTTTCCTACGTTTCTCCGCCAGCGTCGCTACTACTACTCCCCTACTTCGCTTTGATCCGTGTCTCCTCCATCCTCCTCTCTCCACTCCCACCAATCCTGCCCCCTTTTCCCCTTTCTTTGTAATCTCTCCGCTGCTGCTTTCGTGTCCCTCTTCACCCCTTTATTACCACTCCCCATCAGCAGCAGCACCAGCAGCGGTGGCGACGCTGCCACTCTTCCTTTCTCGAGTCTCTAACAAGCACAAGTTCGAGGAATTAGCGTACCGGCGAAATTCTGAAGGGAAGTATTTTCTCGAAATACCGTGAAGTAGCGCGCGAGTAGGTTAAGCAGATCCAATGGCGATATAATCATACCGGCACTCTCTCTCTCTCTCTCTCTCTCTCTC
>NW_006263458.1:38274-43480 GCF_000469605.1 Apis dorsata
AATATTTTCCCCGTTTATCGATCGTGGTACATGAAACGATTTAATCCATTGATTTTTGAATAACGCATTGGTTAAGGATATCGACACGAATTCAAGCATCGACTAAATATCATTTAACGAAAGAAAGAAGAATTTGGTTTTCAAAGAGTATAAAATATCCTATTATATCGAGTCTTTCCGCGTTCACGGGCTAGAAACGTCTGATTTCAAGCAGAATGTACGGACGGAGAGATAAGAGAAATTTCAACCATAGAGCATTGCGAGATATCATTCGTATAATGTAAACGACATCGTGTCACGAGATATCCCATGCGCAAACGCGAAAAAAGGTTTAATAAATTTTGCGGCAGTGAATGAAAATCGTTTCGATTCGAGTAAACACGCGTGGGATAGGAAGAATAGAAAGGGAATGGCGATCGGTGGCGTCGTGCTACGATAAATTTGAAATCGTTTCGACGGGGAACATCGTTTCCGTCGATGATATTATTCCTTTCGCGTTCTCGATTCTTTCTTGTCGCGCCAGTCGATGAACTTGCTTCGAAAGTTCGCCGACTGGTATCGCGACGATCTAAATCGAAATTCGATCGGAAGTGAACGATGGCTCTTCCAAACGACGATGCGTATTATTATTCGACGAGTTACAACTCGCTCGGAATTTTTACGCGACGAAATTAATAATTTCTCAGCGTATATATAATCCGTATAACGAATCTCTTTCTGGACAAATGTGTTCTGTGACAAATATAATATTTGTTTCTTTTTCAAAGGAGGCTTCCCTTATTTTTTCTCTATATAACTAATATAGCGAGCATAATTATCTATTCAGGAAACTGTGCCTCGTCAACGGATAATCTGCTTATTCACGTACTCGACAAAAAGATACAGGCGGATTATTATTATTATTATTAACAGTAGGAGATACAGCAGTCAAGGCACGGGTCATTCGTGTTGATTCGTATCACTCGGGGATTACATAATCTCTTTAAAAAAAATGTTTATCGCACGTTGATCCTCTTTATTTTCGTTCGTGATGGAGTTTACCACACGTCTGTCTGTCTCGGCAGACACCATTCGTATTTCTCTCGTTATTATTGCGTTCACGTAATCGTGTAATTATATAATTAATTGTATATTTTTATCGCATTTAAATATCGTATATTGTACTTTGAGAAAAAATTTCGAAAAAAAAAGAGATTAATTAGTATTTTTTTCGGATGCAAGAAATTAAATATTGGGCCTATTTTAAGTACAATAATTAATTATAGATTCTATTGGATATTTTTTTTTTTCATAAGTATCCTGTGAATTTCAATTTGTTGCAATCTTCAAAAGTTACAACATGTTTCGTAACCCGATCTTGGTCAACAAACACTTATTTTTCTAAAGATATAGAAACTGACGATTGTCACTTCTTGCAATTCAATAATACAATCCAGAAATCATAAGTGTAACTTTTTCCCTGTGATCTTTTACTATTTGTAATTTTTTTTTTAGAGATTAAATTAATCCTTACATTTCAATTTTTTTCCAATTTAAGATTATTCGCCCACAATTGGATTTAACCTTGTTCCTCGATCGCAGAAAAATTTATTCATTTAATCTCTCGTGGTTATGATCGATCGTATCCTCATTGATTATTAAAAAAAAAAAAATCGAGAGATATTTTTACGTGTACAGGAATTCTTCAAAAAAAAAAAAAAACTCTCTTCATACATTCGCGTGTATGCCCTTCAAGTTGAAAGAACGACGAAGCTCGATCCACCGCATTAGAGAGCATTAGCCGGTTTAGAAATTGCACGGAGACAGGATGGAAAATGGCAGAGTGACGAGCAGAGTTTCGAGAGAACGCGCGCGCGTGTGTGTGTATGTGTGGGAGAGACACGACCGATGTGTGACCACGGGAGAGAAGTGAGTCACTGCAACGCGACCGATCGACCGGGTACCAGGTACCCAACGGCACGTTCGCCACTTTTATCGTGGAGGCATCGAAGCAATTTTCCTCGGTGCGCCATTCCCGGTGCTCCGCCGTGGCGTGGAACGAGCAAAAATTAGCCGTAATGCGGACGTACCGCGACCGATTCGTCGAAGAAACACGATCACTCTCCCGCCTTGGACGAAAAACGCGGACGAATCGACCGATAAAAGCCAACGAGACGAACCGAGTCTTTGATCCGTGTGTTGATACTACATACGTATACAGACATGCGTGGCTACTTGAAAAATCAATATATATATATATATATATATATATATTCAACGACTTTTACTTCGTACAAGTGGATCCTTTTTTTCTTTTCGAGCGTGGAACACTTTCGATAAGGGAGAACGAGCGAACGATCGATAACGAAGATTTTGAGAAGAACATGTGCGTAAAGTATATATATATATATATATATATATATATATATATATATATATATATATATATATATATATATATATATATATATATATATATATATATATATATATATATATATATATATATATATATATATATATATATATATATATATATATATATATATATATATATATATATATATATATATATATATATATATATATATATATATATATATATATATATATATATATATATATATATATATATATATATATATATATATATATATATTCAAAGACTTTTTTTGCGTACAAGTGGATCCTTTTTTTCTTTTCGAGCGTGGAACACTTTCGATAAGGTAGAACGAGCGAACGATCGATAAAGAAGATTTTGAGAAGAACATGTACGTAAAGTATATATATATATATATATATATATATGTTACGTCGTCAATTGACATTACATCGATTATTAACTTGTTAGACGAAGTTAGATGACTCAGTTGCTAAAAACGATCAGGGAAATCGATGTGATACCAAGGAAATATTTTTAGTTCAATTTATAATCCACTATATAGATACCTCTTTTTAGAACTAGGTAAATTATTAGTGAAGTGGGTGATCCCCTAGTTATTTTCATCAGTACATCATGTTTCCTAGCGAATTTTTAATTCAATGGCCCTCGTCGGTATCGATTTGCCCCGCTTTTGTTTTCAACCGAGATGTATCGATATCCTTGTCAACAATTTATTCTACGAAAAAGTGACAAAGGAATATTATTCGAGAAAAGAATCTTGCTTGCGAAAAATATATTGGTGTAACATTGATTTCTCGAAATCAAGGTAAGATTACAACAACCAGAGAGAATTATATCATTTCGAATATTTAATCATATTTTGCATTATATTTCTGATAAATTCGCACGATTTAAATGCAAATTATTCCAAATAAAAATTAAATATATCGTCCCAAATATTCAATAATGCCCTTAATAAAATTTAATCGATATATAATAATAATAATAATAATAAAGGGAACCTCTCCTTATCAAAATTGCACATCAATGTATACTATATATTTAAATATTTTTTACAATACAAAAAAGAAATTATATTCCAGGAATTAAATCATCAAACTTAATTTTATCAATGACTCAATTTATATCAATGATTTTAACATATCTTTTATGATTTTTGACGAACAAATATAAAAAAATTATAAATTGTAAAAAGCATTTAATTTAATCAAATATTAAAATAACGTGTCTATCCACATATTCTGAATATACAAATACGCGTAAAAGAACGTAAAAATTAAAATCTTTCGAGGTATTGAAAAAAATCGGTAATTTTTATATCTTCAATTTTATTATCATCAGTATTATTGATCGTGGATCTCTATTAAGCACACTTATCTCATCATTGATTCAACATATCGGACGGTTAATAACAAGCTTAACGCGCGAATCACCAAGCTGATTTAAAATTTGTTTGTACAACTGATGCAACTCGTCAATCAAGACACCGTCTACCTTATTGATGACTCATGGTTAAATACCTGCATTATAATTAACTGCGCCATGGCGTTACGAGATCTTCACACGGTACAAAAAACCACTTCGCAAAAACAGCAAAAAAACACTGCATCTATTATGCAAGAAAAAGATGCATCTTATGAATCATCAACGAGCCATCAATCTTGTTCAAACTACTATTTCATATCGCATTTAAAAGAAAAAAAACTATTTTTCTTTCTTCGAGAATACAAAGAAATTCGAACACAGTTGCGAGTTCGAATTTTAATCGAGTCCATAAACAAGCGCCGTAAAATTTTCAAAATAGAAGATAAAAAAAAAAAAAAAAATATTTTACACTTGAGGAAGAATTTTATATTAAAGTAATTGTGCAAAGAAAATTAATAACTCGTACCGTTTAAATTTTACAATATAATTTACGTGACATCCTCTCATACAAGTCTAATTCGAACGGGTAGGTATGCAGGAACGAATCTCGTTTACATTTTGAAAGAGAGGTCTGAATAGGTTAGGTTAGCCGCGTGCGCGCCCCGCGCTCGTTCCAAATTGAATCAATTGCCACTTATGAAATAACGGCCGGTCAAAGTTACATAAACGAGCGCGGCTATCAGAAGGAGGAACGTTGGATTACCTATCGACTCGGCTCGGTACCATTTTCTTCTTTCACGATTGTCCTCGATCGGCCTGTGCTCACGAGGAACGCATGAAACGGCATTTTCTATGGGTTACGTAATGGGAGCTTGACATTTATTTACCTTTCCCTGCACGTTTACCTGCAATTGCGACTGGTTACACAACCCTTAAATTACCAACCGAGGATAACGATCTCGTGTTGATAACGTTGTATCTCAGTCGATTGCGTTTGAAATTCCCGCCTCTCCAAGCCCGATCTCATTCACTAATTTTATTCGGTTGGTTATACGCCCGGCTAGAAGACTTTGAAAATTAGGTTACTCAGTTTCATCCAGTAATCGAAATTTCGTCGTTATAATTGGAATTACAGGCCAATTTTTCTCTTCCTTCTTCTCGCGACTCTGTTATTCCGCGAAATTTTCATTTTTTTTTTTTTTTCTATTTCAATACAGAGAAAGAAAAGAAAAAGAGAATGGATTCTCAAGCGAATAGAAAATCCGAGTTTTCTTCGCGATTTCCAGGAGAATTGTAATGTGAGAAGAACGGCTGGAACCTTTGGTGAATACCATCGAGGAAAATGTCAGTGCGGCGGAACACGCGAAGGGGAATATCGTGGTTCGATCTTGAATCGCGAGCGAGCGAGCGAGCGAGCGAGAGAGAGAGAGAGAGAGAGAGAGAGAGAGAGAGAGAGAG
>NW_006263458.1:43557-60092 GCF_000469605.1 Apis dorsata
TTCGAAATAGAATTTTCACAAAGAGAGAGAGAGAGAGAGAGTATCGAATCTCGTGGTGCATCACCCTGGAAACGGTTTCCAGCTCTTGTTCCTCGAGGCAGGTGATCCGCGCCGCGACATCCGTAGCCCGAACGTGAAAACCGAGGCTGCTTTGCATTCCGTGGCCAAGTGAATTATGGTCGACCGGGGTGCCGTGCCACTTGGAGCGGAAAGAAAACACGATCTCTCGTTACGCGTCGCTAAAGAACGAGAATAAAGAGAAGGGTGGATGATGGAGAACGATGGTAAGAAGCGTGGTGGGTAAAGAACGATCGATGAAGAAAGATGGCGAAGACGGAAACGAAGAGTCGAAGGAATATCTCGATGAAACAACAAAGAACGAGACGATCGAGAATCTTGACGAGCCGGTATTCATCGAGCGACTTTAAAGAAAAAAAAAAAAAAAAAAAAAAAAAAGAAGGAAGAAGAGAAACAGGAAGGCGAGGAAAAAGAAGCGAAATCGTGAGACGAGCGTTGGTAGTCGAGCGTTGGTAATAACCGGTGATAACCGACTAGTTCTGTGATCATTTCCCCCCTGTTCGATCCGTCAGATACGCGTAGCGGTGAGCCGTAGAACCGTCGCTTTTACATCGCTGTGAAAACATTCGAGCTTAAGGAAACGACCGATCCTCGAAACAAGCGCGTTTTTTGTCGATGTCGTTCGTTCGTTCGTTCGTTCCCAAGAAGTCATTACGAATGGACTTTTTTTGTTGCTCTGCACTCCTTAACCGAAATTGTTTTGCGTTTCGTTGAACTTGAAACGTCCTTTGTGTATTTCTTTATGTATTTGCAGAATCGTTTGAAAAATATGGAAACAATTGTCGCACGAAGGTGAAGTCGTAACGATCTCTGAGTCATCTCCTTCGGTAGATATTTGTTCGATGGAAAATTTATTTTTCTTTTTTTTTTTTTTCCTATAATGTCAGAAAAAGAAACTTGTGTTCTTATTTGATGTATGACTCATAGACTCATGCAAATTTTATTTATAATTTATAAATGCTCGAAGGTAAAGAAGGTAAAGAATATCATATTGACATATTGTAAAGATATAAAAGAAAGATTAAGGAAGCACAATCGACGATGCGATTTCAGACAGGGGGAAAATTTCGACGGACGATAAAATTGAGGGAAGAAGGTTTGAAACTCGAATAGCAAGACGGAGAGGAGGCGTGCATCGAAGAGAAAAGAGAGCGCGCTTAACATTCGAGCAACGTAGTAATTGGCACGTCTTGCCGAGACACCAAATGCTCTTTCGAGGTTAGAAGTGCAATGCACTGTTGCGTTCACTGCGCGCTGTGCTGCACCAGCAGAATGTTTATAACCGATGTAACGGTGTCCAAGGAAATGTGTCTATGAATAGGTGGAGCGTATTTTTAAAGCGCGTGATTTCGGGATGCCGAAACGATGCGACGACACGTTTCGAATCATTTTTTGCCCAATGTCCAATCCGTTGTTCTTTTCATCATAGAAGGTCAATAATTTTTCCGTGCAAAAAATTCATCAAGTTTAACGATCTGGCGTTTCATAACGGAATTTAAATTGAACGTATGCAATATAGAAAAGCGATATACGTTATATATATGTTTCTCATTCACAAGAATGCGAGTTATTTCGGAAATATATATCGCTATACATAGAATTATATAGATCTTTGAACAATTGTTTCTGTATAATCGAAAATTATTTTACATTGATTTAATAAATATTTGCCAGGCATTCTTTGCCCCGTAAGCGTTACTTGCATTAAAAATGTAAACCGGCGTGAAATTGCAAACCGACGAAATCCACAACGGCCCTAAAGCGAACGACTATGAGGGAAAATCGAACTTTCTCTTTTTGCATATTAAATTCGAATACGTTCCGTATTTCGCTAGTAAATCAAATTTACTTCGTTCGCTTATTCGTTTATGTTTCTTACGAATTATTCGGCACGTTTAAACATTCGATCTCTCCAGACAATTTTCTCTTCGAGAGTGTGAAAATTACGAAAAGGGAAATTTCTTTTTTGATACGTGCATTGACACATTCATGCTACGATGCACTAGTTCGATAAAAGTTTAGAGAAGGAACTCGAGAGAGTAAGAGTTCTCACATGTAAATTGTCGTGATTTTGCAAGATACGATGTAACACGCTAATTATAACGTAGCGAGAGGAAGTAACGAGATCGAGCTTATTTTTCTTTTTTGCAATAATTATATTAAAAAAAAAAAAAAAAAATTACATATAATCGAAAAAGTTAATAATCGTCAAATTAAAATAAAATTTCTTGTTATATTTTGTAAATGTGTATATGCGTTTAAGTATACGTACATACACTCGTTAAACTAGTTAAGTAACCATATTATGATCTCACGGTATGCAATTGTGGCTAACGATTTCTTGCTTATCTAATCTTCGCCTCAGATCCGCCTCAAAACGCGGATAATTACTCGATAAATAAAAATCAATATTGGTATAACCAGCAGGCAATAAAACTTAGATCTAATTTATCCTTCGACACATCCTTGATCCTTCTTTTCCCAACAACAATTATTTCAATTATTCAGATATATAAAAAAAAACCTTTCTCGAAAAACCGTTCAACTTTCGAACAGCTGCGCAACGCGTATCCCTGACAGCGAAACGGATAATTACAGCGCTTCGTTTTCAACGAGTCTGTTTCGTAAATTATATATAGATACACGCGTCTACGCGCATGCGCACAAATACACGTACACACAAAAAAAGAAAAATTCACGAGCGTCGATCTGTATCTAATTTCAACACGAAGAAAAAAAAAAAAAAAAACTTGCACATCCGGATTTAAAATAATCCACAAACACCTGTTAAAGGAAATGGAAGCATCTTATGGTCAACCACCTTATTGTACAACAGGTGTAGAAAATTTCTCGAGCTCAAAAGATAAAAAGAATAACAGCCCTAACCAGTCCCTTGCGCTACGGTCAAACTTGCCTTGCCTTGCCTTGCCTTGTCTTGCCTTGACTCAAGGCGAGAGTATTTCGAGAGTCTACCTGCCAGAGAATTTTATGATGCTTACTCACAATTATCCGCGGCATGCAAGGTTCGAAAATGATAATAAATAAAGTTATCAATGTCTTCTTACATAAAAGAAAATACAATTAAATACATTTTTCTCCGTCCTCAAATAATCGATTTTTTTTTCTATTCCTGGTTTTAACACACACACACACACACACACACACACACACACACACACACACACACACACACACACACACGCACAGACACACAGAGAGAGAGAGAGAGAGAGAGAGAGAGAGAGCGAGAGAGAGAGAGAGCGAGAGAGAGAGAGAGCGAGAGAGAGAGAGAGCGAGAGAGAGAGAGAGCGAGAGAGAGAGAGAGCGAGAGAGAGAGAGAGCGAGAGAGAGAGAGAGCGAGAGAGAGAGAGAGCGAGAGAGAGAGAGAGCGAGAGAGAGAGAGAGCGAGAGAGAGAGAGAGCGAGAGAGAGAGAGAGCGAGAGAGAGAGAGAGCGAGAGAGAGAGAGAGCGAGAGAGAGAGAGAGCGAGAGAGAGAGAGAGCGAGAGAGAGAGAGAGCGAGAGAGAGAGAGAGCGAGAGAGAGAGAGAGCGAGAGAGAGAGAGAGCGAGAGAGAGAGAGAGCGAGAGAGAGAGAGAGCGAGAGAGAGAGAGAGCGAGAGAGAGAGAGAGCGAGAGAGAGAGAGAGCGAGAGAGAGAGAGAGCGAGAGAGAGAGAGAGCGAGAGAGAGAGAGAGCGAGAGAGAGAGAGAGCGAGAGAGAGAGAGAGCGAGAGAGAGAGAGAGCGAGAGAGAGAGAGAGCGAGAGAGAGAGAGAGCGAGAGAGAGAGAGAGCGAGAGAGAGAGAGAGCGAGAGAGAGAGAGAGCGAGAGAGAGAGAGAGCGAGAGAGAGAGAGAGCGAGAGAGAGAGAGAGCGAGAGAGAGAGAGAGCGAGAGAGAGAGAGAGCGAGAGAGAGAGAGAGCGAGAGAGAGAGAGAGCGAGAGAGAGAGAGAGCGAGAGAGAGAGAGAGCGAGAGAGAGAGAGAGCGAGAGAGAGAGAGAGCGAGAGAGAGAGAGAGCGAGAGAGAGAGAGAGCGAGAGAGAGAGAGAGCGAGAGAGAGAGAGAGCGAGAGAGAGAGAGAGCGAGAGAGAGAGAGAGCGAGAGAGAGAGAGAGCGAGAGAGAGAGAGAGCGAGAGAGAGAGAGAGCGAGAGAGAGAGAGAGCGAGAGAGAGAGAGAGCGAGAGAGAGAGAGAGCGAGAGAGAGAGAGAGCGAGAGAGAGAGAGAGCGAGAGAGAGAGAGAGCGAGAGAGAGAGAGAGAGAGAGAGAGAGACAGAGAGAGAGAGAGAGAGAGAGAGAGAGAGAGAGAGAGAGAATTCAAAACACTCTTCGTCCCTTAACAGCCCGATACGTAATACGAACGCGAAACAAACAATTTCAAAACGAGAAAGAAAACGAGAAAGAGGGGGAAAAAAGAAAGAAAGAAAGAAAGAAAACAGAGGAACAGGAAAAAGGAACGGGAGCCGTAAATCAGCGTAGCCGTTCGTAAATTCGTCGAAGTTTCGTATCAAGCGAGAGCATCGCGTAACTAAGGGCTCGTTTTGTGGATTCGAGCCAGTTTCATTCACTTGGCGCAATGTTCGTCGGCCGGTTGCGTAATGCTCCTCTCCTCCCCCTCCTCCCCTCTCGTCTACCCCAACCTGGTTTTTGCGGGCGCCGTCGTCGCAGCCCGCGTGTACATGCAAATCAAGCCGAGGCTGTCTCGCTTCGCTCCGGGCTCAAGATTAAGGACACAAGTTGTGCAACACCGAGGAGTTAGTCCAGATAAACGTATTCGAGTAGAGGACGAGTTCGCACGTCGAATTCGATACGATGATTGGGACGACATGGAATGAGAGCGTTGACGATAGCGTTGATCTATTTTAAAAATGTTTCATGACGAGTAGTATGTACTCGGTAATAAGGTTATACCTCACACAGGTAAATTCTTAAAAGTCTCCGTTTAAATTATTCCTGTTGGCCGTTTATATTTTCATTACACGCGACGGTAGAGGAAATGGCGATAAGAAGTAATTATTCGAGAAAAAAAAAAAAATAATGCGAATACTGTTATTATTAATTTGTATACACAAGTTTCAAGTTCAATAAATTTTTCCTTCGATTATGTAAATATTATCGAAAGGTTAATAGAGTGTTGTTCCGTACCTGCCCGAGTTCTAAAATAACGCTTATCATCTATACTTTTTCGTTAGGTCAGTTCTCGGAAAATTACAATCGCGTGATCGTGATTCAACACGCGGTTTCATCTGCGACCCACGCTACCTACAGGAAGTACGAACTTTTTTCCTACTCTATCTATCAAGCCCCGTTGCAAGTTCCAAACCGTATCGATATAAATTTCGCCCGTGACAATTTTTTTACGAAATTTTTCTTTAGAAAATTATTAGCTTCGATTTAATCGTTCAATTATCATTGCCTAGGAAAAAACATATCAGTATTTATTATATATATTATATATTTATTATACGCTTTAACGTAATTATATCGGATCTAACAAATATCTTTATTTACACGGACAAAAAAAAAATATTCAAATATCCTTTGTTTCGTATTTCCACGCGTAAGGATCGGTAAATTTTTTTTTAGGAGAGGTGGCGTGACTTCCATCACATCGTAAAACAGACCTTGACACGAGGAATTCATTTATGCTTTGTTTTCATAAACATTTCTCTCGGTAAGAAACAACATCGGGCTCGCCATTGCTAATAAACGTGTTTGAAACGCGCCGGACAACGCCATCTAGTTTAATAAAATATCTTTCCATCGCACGAGCGCCGTTTCATCATTAATCTACTCGCGCGGCCGTAATCCATTTCACGCAATTGCATTTCAAAAAAAAAAAAAAAAAAAAAGGGAAAATATCCCCGCGATACAATCCTGAAAGCTGGTATATATATACTCCACACGTCGCCTCGTTTAATTAATTATTATTATCGAAGTCTCTGTTACGAACACACAATAATTTTGTGAATGTTAACAATATATGACGATTATTAAGCGTCTTCGATATCAAGAAGATTTTTCACTCTTTTTTGACGACCTCAAATTTCCATTAGGGGGTAGTTTTCGTGGCGATTAAGGATTAAGGGAGCAACGATGTTAAATTTACGACAACCGTTTAAAATCGGCAATTTTAAGGAACGTTAATAAGCGACGATGGCACGATGATAAAAGCGGAAAAATGATCGTAATTAACAGGTGCAACGGTACTTGCCGATATCTCGTGAAATTCACGCATGACTACGCAAACAGCTGCAAAGACCCTCGAGGAATTAGAAACTACGTTTTCGTAACAAGTCGGACGATGTTTCACGAAGATGGATACGCTTCTCTTCTCTCGTGAGAAAATAAGGATACGTATGAAATCAGCCGTGAGAAAAGACTTCCTTTTGTTTTCAGCTCTAACGGATCCAATAGGAATCGTAGTATCGTATCGAATTATCTTATCCAGCCAACCTTTTGAACAACGAGACAAAGAATTGGTCTTTCTTTTATTTTTTTTTTAAGCGTTTATTTTTAAAAAATTCGAAATATTTTTCTTCCGTGACAGAGATTTAAATATATATAAATATATAAAGATTGTTTACATTGATCGAGTTGAATAAAAATTATTTCGACTCTGTTTTATTTGTTCGATCTATCTTTCAAATTTTTTTACTCTTCATTAGCCGAGTCACTTAACTTCGAGCCCCTTATAATTGAAGTAATTCGAAGCCATTTTACCAATCTGAACTTGTTACTTCGCTTCACTTCAAATGTCCTCTAGAGTTTCAAATGAAGTTCAGGTTTCGATAGATTGTTAATCTGAAGGAAATGACTGAGTATTATTTCTTAATTTATTATATATAATAATTTATTAATTATTATTCTTAATTTTATCTAAATGATATCAACGCAAAAGATTCGTTGACCACGAAAGATATAATTTTTCTATTAACGTTCTTCGACTATTTTCAATGGCCTGTGTATGTGGTTAGAGCAACGTTTCGATCACGAATGACCTCGATGGCGATCGAGGTACTCGAGCATTTCACTCAAAAACGTAAAAAATTATTCGGTATATCACCGGTGATAACTCATCGTTGTATAGATTAGATTAGATAGTTATTAGATAGTTAATCCATATCGAGCGTTAGCTTCTTCCGAAATTCAAAAACACGAAAAAAATGAGAAAAAAAATATTCATATTACGAAACAATGGTGAACGATTTTATCGATAAATCTAATCGTCGGTTAATTTACGTAGGACCTTGAAGTTTTTATATTCGCGGTATTCACCTTCTTCGAAAGAAACCTCTGCAATATCAAAGCTGCTTTGTGTTCCTACAAGCTCAGCACGTATACAATACGAAGTCAAAATGCCCGCGATACAAACTTATCTCCCTTCCTTGCAGCACAATTCAATCGAGATGAGATTTTCTTTTTTCGCGACGAGATATAGAATTGATAAAGTAAAACGGTTTATATTACCGCAAAAAAACCGCGAGTACGCCGATTCCGCCGAGTACAGTGGCAGAGGATAGACTTACGTATCGCAGGATTGAAGTCGATATACGGATATGTAAGCGATAACGAGTACGACCTTGTATATGCTTACGCCGAACGATTAAGTCCGAGGACTCGTTATACGAATACGTATATATGATAACGACGATTGGCCTTGTCGTTTATGCCTGGTCATGTATGAAAAAAAATATACACGTATTTTCAGATCAATAAAAGAATCTAACTTTGGAAGCAAGAGAATTTTCGATAATGTGAGATGATTGGTTTGATTAAACGAGCAAAAATATATAGTATCGATATATGAAATATTTTTTAGAAGACCGAGTTGGAAAGTTTTCGAAATGATACGCAAAAATATTGATCGAGTTTTATTTACAAGCAATTGAAATTTGCATTGGACGAAAAGAGAGCTGTTCTACCTCGGTTGTGCCATCTCGTTTCTTAACTTAACACGAACTTAAATTGGTTATAAATCGAACAAGTGATGAATCTTCGATATTTTTTCAATGTCCGTCGCTTGATACACTCGGTTGAGAATTCACCGTCTAAATACCAATAGATGCGACAAAGACGAAAAATTTCTCAGAAATTGAAACAAAAACAAACAATACGGAGAGCGATTGAACAAAAACGAAGCGTTACATAAGCTTTGAACATGGCGTTGGTAACTAAAAATCATTACGGAAATCCACGTCATTGCTAAAATCAACGATTTCGTAGCAGCAGCGCGTTTTGCTTGTGATTCGCGCGATCGAACTCGCGAGTGCTTGGACGTCGGAACGCCCTCTCGCGTCTGCGCAACTGGACGATGCGCTAATTTCGAAAACGAGGTATAACGACGCCCAGTTCAACGGTAAACTTTGAAGGGAAAGCAAAAATCGTAGATGCAAGTTTTGCATTTTGATATCGTGACATCGCGCTATGATGATTATTTATATATGTGCGAATAATATCCTATTTAATACATTATACAATTATATATCTAGAAATATTTAATTCTATTTTTCCGTGTTATATATATTTTCTAGTGGATTATATTAAATTTTTGAATAGAAAGTTTGTCAGAGACGTCGCGTGGTTGAAAGTTTATACGCGTAATATTAATCTGTTAGACAAAATGTGACTTTTTATATTATATTTTCGTTGATTAAAGTATTATTATATTATTGAAGAAGAGTTTAATCTTGTATTTTCCTTTGTTTTTCATACGAAATGAGAATGTTTGTTCTTTGTTTTGTTTCATATTTTTGATTGCCCGTCAAATAAGATATTGATAGACACGAAAACAAAGAGAATGAAGTATAGCATTTTAATCAAATTGTATTGAAAGAAACATGATGTTGAAACAATTTTTTTAAATAATCTATTTATTTATTAAGATGATCTTGAATGTTTTTAAATGTAATGTAAATTTTCTGAGAATGAGAATTTTAAACATTGATAAATTCGAAATTTAATATATATTTTTTAAAATTGAAAAAATTAATTTTTTAAAATTAAAAGATTTTTATTGATAACTTGGAGAATATTATCAATGAATTGAATTATATTAGGATGAATTGAAGAAATTATAAATATTAATGGAGATATAGAGTATGACTTACAAGGAATGAAGATATTTTTATTTATGAAAATAAATAAACCTTGTCCTTGCTTTCGTAATATTCTTTTCATAATATTTTTATTTATAATATTTTCACATTAAAGATAACGTTTCATACTTAAATTATATTTATGTTAAGCTTTTTCATTAAAATTATATGAATATTTTAAAATTATTTTTTTACAATTTTTTTTAAACACAGAAGAGACCATTTCTATTCAGAATTACAATTGCAAATATTATAAAACATTCTTTTTTTTTTGAAATCTTTGCTTTTATTGACTATTATTTCAATCATTTGCTTCAAATTTCTCAATGATACTCGATAATACTTTCATACAATTTGAGATGAAATTATTGACAATACAAGTATTAAATTTAAAAAAATCTATTTTATCGAAGAATTATCAAATTACAAAAATAATTATAAAATTTTAATAATATGAGCATCAACCAATTTATCTATAATATTTAGTTTCAAAATATTTTTAAATTTTTAAATTTTGAAATTATTTTTCTCAATTAAATTAATAATTGTTTGGGAATTTATTTTTTTATCCATGAAATTGGAATTAAAAATAACAGAAATGATCCACATATAAATAATTTTTTTTCAATAAATGTAACAAAGATAAAAAATGTAACAAAAATTTTAGAATGATTAGTTTTTTAACTTTTGTTGATAAAAAAATGTATGCCACACAAAAGGAAAAAATATTCTTATTTTAATTAGTTAGCTCATTGAATTTTATAAAAATATATCTTATTCACATGTAAAATGGACAATATTCGAATAGCAATATTTTAATCATGTTTGCATGTTATAACATCGATTCCGTGTATATAATATTCGTACGCTATAATCAATAGCTACTGGTATTAAAACACGCAACAATCATAATCATAATAATTCCACTTGTGCAAGAATATTCTATATTTTAGTTAAATCGATAAATCGTTATAGTTTATTTCTGGTATCGTATTAATTGAAAAAATAATAATAAATGAAAGTCAAATAGGAAAATATAGATTTTCCAAAATTTCTATGTTATTTGATAATCAAAAAAAATATACTTTAATATTACAATTATACTATTGAAAAATAACACGATGTTATTTCTTTTACAATCCTTTGTAATCAAGAAACTACAATGAATAAATAATTTTTGATAAATATAAAACTGAAAATTTCAATAAAAAATAAAAAAATGAAAAAAAAGTTGATAAATGTTAATTAACATACATATGAAAACAGTCGTAATAACTAATCTGCGTAAGATCCATGAAAGAGAGAAAGAGAGAGGACGAAGGAAGTTTCGTGTCTCATTTGCTCTTCCAATCTCCCCTCGCACTTCACCCCGGTCAATGATCAAGTATAGTGCGTATAGGTATATAAGTACGTATATGCGCGTAATAATGCGCAGTAGCATAGATGCTGTTGACCTTGCGTTAAAAGCGCTGTCGAATTCATGTTCACCGATCTCTCCCATTCCCTGTCGCGTTTTGCACGAACGCCAAAATTCCTCGGCAAGGATATAAACGGTTAGCACGTCAGACGATGTCTGAATGTAAAGGGGACGATAGATTCAGGCATTAATAGCTTTTAGAACGGACCTGTAGCGGTGTACATACACGAGGTTTCGCTTAGGAGTTCGTAAGAGACGTGAATTGGTAATTACGCGTTAAGCAAGGCATCAGTGAACAGAGATAGAACATAGATTTTGCGTATAGTGGATATCTGTATTTGGAAAAGTGTGGAAAAATGTTTAAGGGATCCATCTATGAGACATTTTACACGATTGTGTAATGTATTCGCGTAGAAAGCAAGGATATTATTAGAAACGTAATGCGCAGTTTTCCTACCTTTTGCAATAGCTTGATCGTTTAATCGATTCTCACATACCATATTGAGAACTGTGTCTCTGCCGGTAGGCTTTTAAAATAAAGGGGAGATACTCTTGAAAACAAGCGTATAATGTTACCTTTAAAAACATAATCATTCGAAAAATAAGTGAACTTTATGAGGTATAGGTCTCAACTTTGTTTGACTAGGTTAGAGGAAAAACTCAAATTGAAGTTGCAATATTACGAATAATTTATGATATGTCACGTTACGTTTATATTCCCTATTTCGTTGTTTAGAAATTTTGTTTCTGTAACATTCTCTTACCCTTAAGGTCTATTAAAGAGTTTGGTAGACTACGTTTCCCCTATTGATATATTCGAAGCGATCCAACACAACTTTGAAAATCCGTATATCGGTACATGCCTTATATACATATAATCATATGCATTTATTCAACAAGATGAAAGAGAGAGAGAGAAAAACAAAACTCGAGCAAACAGAAATGTCATGGCACCTCGATAAATCGACGCCTTGAAAGCCGGATATGCACGTTTATCGAATACGATACGCCTAGTGAGATCCGTTTGAAGCAGTTGGCTTTTGTACGACACGTTCTTTCAACTTCTAGTATTCCCATTAACCTTCAATTGGTATCTTTGTAGTGAATCGAGCAGGACTTTGATTAAGTTGTTTAATCTTTAAATATTTCAATATGTATTTTGTCCTTCGTGCGATTAAATAATATTATTTAATTAATTGTAAAAACTCATTTTTAAGTTTTTGGAATATTCTTTTCATTTGGCAATCTTTTAATTTCGTTAAATTAAAAGAAAATTTATATTATGAATAATATAGAATATAAAGAATTATTAAAATGAAGACATAAATTGCTTTCTTTTTTTAATACAATCAATAATTATATGTTATCTTAATAAACAAATTTCTATATATATTAAATATTTCAAAAATAAAATAAAATAAAAAGCAATATTCCTCAGTTTGGATAGTTTTCAATTACAATAATAATAATAATAAAAAGAAAAGAAAAGATAAGAAAAAAAAACAAATAAAATTAATATTATATTAATATCGGCGAGTGTTATGCTTTCCATTGAAAAAATTCATTGTGTTTTCTATCATTATTCAGAAAAATTCTAAAGTGTATGGTGGAAACATATCGTGGAATAAATCATGGTTTCGAGAAGATTCCACGGAAGTTCGGGGAATGAACCTGGTCGATTGAAAAACGGTGAGATTTTCGTGATGGCTGCCACTTTGCTCTCTTGCCGATGGAATAAGTGTGTCACGGCCAGCCGGTAGTAGGAACGACGCTCGTTCAGTCGAGCCAGGAAAGCTTCTGTACCGATATACACGACCGAAAGGTGAGTGTACAGCAAAATGCTGCCTTTGTACGTGTACACTAGCATCCTCTGTATATGTTACGTGTGCACGCGGAGAGAGAACACAGATACATAAGCAATTATTCTATATAGAAGTAATACATAGCAAAAGCCGTTGCAGGTGGAGGAGGTTATTACGATCATCGCCTCTCTCTGTCTTCCTTTCCCTCCGCAGTCCTGCGTCGGTTCGTCTCTTTCGCTCGTTTCTCGACTCGCTCTCTCAATGTACCAGACTCATTTAACCTTTACGAGCTCGAATACGATAAAGAAGGAAAGAGAAGAGAGGACTCTGTACTAGAAAGAGACTAGAAACACGAAAGGATCGGTCGAGAGTTGACCCTAGTCGTCGCACCGGCATAAAACATTTCCAATTCAACGAATTAGAAATCTGTACATTCTGCACTTCTGGAATCGTCACAGAAAAATCGTATGCGCGTATCGAGCTGCGGAAATGGACGAACAAAGAGAAACCTGGGAGTTATTTATATAGGTGATATACGTGCTCAGAAACATTGAAAACTTATCGTATAAACTAAACGTGCTATAAGTGAAATTTGTTACGTGCGTCAAGAGTGTTAAATATATATATATTAAATTTAAAATACACCTTTATAGAAATATTGCTATTGAATCAATGTGATTATATCTCGTTTTGATACATTAATTTTTTGATTCAGTTATTTCGCAATATCTTTTATAGCGAAATTTCATATTTCTTCGAACTTATAGAAGAATTCTAAAATTCTCCATCGTAGAGAAACGAACGATTAATTTAACTTTATCGTTTAGCGATCGACTTCCTACACATGTCAGCTTTTTCCAACTCGAACAAGGATATCATGCTGAGAGTTTCTCTCGTTAGGGGCGTATACGAGATCGGGCGACACGGTAGTCCTACACTGGCGTTCCTTATGAATATTTATTGTTCGAGAGACTCGATTGTACACTTTCTTCCGTATCCACGCGGTTTATTCCGCAGCAACCATTCGATCATATGTGGCCGCCTCGTTCTGTTTGTCGGTTTTCTCCTCCGTACAAAGAGGGCCTCGACAACAAGAAGGTGAACGAGGCAGCAGCAGTAGAGTTGCGGAGGTGGTGGAGGCAAAGGAGTCGTTGAACTACATAACAACAGACGTAGACGACCGGCCTAAAAACGCTGCAGGAAGAGGCGGTCTCTCGATTTGCTTCGCTCTTATGACTACTAATTGCTTCTTACTTTTTTAACTTCGTATATCCTCTTCTTATCAGAAAAGAGACAATCGAATGGTGGAATAATATCAAAAAACAATGAAACAATATAAATATTTGAAAAGTAATGAAATATTTGTTTTGCGTCTATCCAAAGTACATCTGTTTATTTCTCTATTTTAGTACGCTGTATGAAAGGTTAAGTGAGATAATCCTTTTTTGTAAACGCTCTTGAGTATACAATTGTCGATTTCATATATTAAAGAAATATATATACCTGAGATTTATACAAAACAAAAGGTCAAACAAATTAAGTTGTAAATACAAATAATGATATAATACATACAAGTATATAATACATAATCTATTAGTTAATATATCCAAACATATTTTACTGTTGTTTTATTATGTAATTGTATTCATAATTGTGTCCACAAGTTTTCATTATTAGGATGTATATATATGTACGAATGTCTCTCTGTATGCAATTTCGTGTCTGCAATATTTCTGCGTGTAAACGAACGACAAGGAAATAAATTCGAGAAAACATTGGCAGGAACAAGTATAATTTAGGACAGCCGAGTTCATTCCGTCAAGAACCGGTGTTTTAATGTAATTTAAGTTTAAGCATCGTTATTTATGAATGACAAGCCGAGAAACAGTCGAGTTTCCATTGGGATAGGTATACCACTAATACAACGCTCAAGTAGCGTGGGTCGTCTTATTTCGCTTTCTCTAAATATGCATACGCACGCGTGAATAATTGCGAAACTTCTGAATGAATCTAAATTCCTTTGCGAAATTGTGTAACCAGACGTGCGAAACCGTGGAAGCAAATCGATCCACGGTACAAGAAAGACGGATCGAGACTGGAGAGCCGTTGAAACAGAATATTCCTGAGCCTTTAAATTGAAATATTGTCTTTCCGTGTTACATCAACGCTAAATAATAATTGCCGTATCGCAGTCCATACGTGTGCCAGTTTCAATCGTGCCACAAGGCTAACGGCTGACATCGTATTCGCGTTTTGCGTTTGAATAGACAATAAAAACTCATAAAACGGGAACGTTACCACTGTGGACGGTGGAGGAGAACGATGTCTCTACACTATTGTCCCATTAATGCGCGAAGAAAACGTGACGCTGTGGCTCGCGTCCTCGATAGAAAATCGATGCATCCGAAATCTATGTTTAACTTAACGATAATTTCGCATCCAATTTCGAATACACCTGCCGCCTGCCGTTTTTGTTTCCGTTGCACGATATTAAACCTTTAACCTATCCATCTTCAACCGCTTGGCTTTCTTAACGTTTACAAATAGAAATGAGAACGCTGCATTTCCTCGTACGGACTGAATCTGTCATGACCTCTCCCTACCAAAAACAATTCCTTCACCGTTAAAAATTTAATTACGAAAATAAGACGCACAATCCTCCTTTTCTCTTTTCTTGCAAATTTCTACAACTTTACGCTACCTTCGTTTCTCTTCTAACAATTTCTAATTACCATCGAATCTTTAACGGAATTCTTAAAAGATCTGTTAGCAACGTTTTCTTCGTTTTTACGAGCTTTCTCTCGGGCCAGTTTGTTCCACTTTGACACAGCATCTCTTTTTATTTGCATATAGAGATTATGCAAAGAACTTTCCAGCTAACGAAATATTATTTTGGCTGGAAAAAAAAAAGGGGAGGGTAGAGTAAGGAATGAAAATGCTGGTTCATTGATCGATTATTAGGATTCAATGATGCTGACGTAACGCTTTGCTTTTAGATCGGCTTTCGTTAGATATTATAATAATCACGGGGAATCGTTTCGAATTCTCTAGATACGCACACGATTTTCTCCGTCCTAGAAAATGATTCTGATTAGAATAATGACGTAAGTAGCGTGTTTGCATCGCAAATGACTCATTAAATTATTTCTATTCCATTGTTATTCATTTTCTTCGAAATTTATCTTTTATTTATTATTAGATTTCGTTCGACAATTCTTCTGCCAATGCGATCATGGCAGAAAATGCACTCGATACGAATATGCACTTATTCATCAAGTATAGACAAAAAAAATTATAGTAATTCAGTGATAATCTCTTATCTAATCTTGAAATCGAGACGAAAAAAAAGAGAAAGAAAATATAAAACCGAAGATTCAACGCGATATTCTCTCGAACGGCCGTTTCTCGAAGCCCCATTTTCGAGGGATTCTCCGCTATAAGGTGGTTTTCTCGAACGTTAGATGTTATATATACGCGTGTATATGGACAAGGGGTTGCAATGCCTCGTGTGACGCAGCAGCAACGAACGAAGGGTGGGGACCTTGGCGTGTATGTGCGCCTTCTCCCTACCGTGTATATAATGCCCCTCCTCCCTTCCTCTCGCCGTCCCTTCACCCTCTCGCCCGACCGCCCACCATCCAACTCTCCCCATCGCCCCTATTCTCCCCACCGATATTCACTCCCGGCGCCCCTCGGTATATCCCAGCGACGTTGCCGGGTGTTACATAATAGCCGTGCACCGTTGCCAGTTTTCTATAGACGGCATGCAACGTTGCCATCTTGAACCGGTGTACCATGTCGGGTACGGTCTGCCTCTGCCTGTTTGCCTGTCTTGCCTGCCTGCTTCTCTCTACCTACCTATCTACCCACCAGAATCTGGCTAAGCTCACGCTAAACCCGCATCCACGATCTTTGGACATTATCAGACTCTAAAACGGTCTTTTTTAAAAATCAAGAAAATTAAAATAAAGTAATATCGATTAATTTCCATCCATTTCGATGACTTTAATATCGTTGAAAGTTGATATTATTAGAGATTTTATATTTAACGAATTTTCTATAGAAAGAACGAGAAGAACTTAGGTACAATGTGAATAATATATTGGATGATAGATACTGAACTTGGAATATATATATATATATATAT
>NW_006263458.1:60378-69859 GCF_000469605.1 Apis dorsata
AAAGTATTGTTATTTAATTTTGAAGAATGTTCGAGGTTTCATTATTAGAAATTGCATTATCGATTAGCTATTTATATGCGCTTGTGAAAAGTCGATGTCAAGACGCGTGCTTTATATTAGCGAAAAGGTGTTTGCCTGGCTCCTGACCGATCTATTATGGCTATTCCCTTTGTCCCTGAGAACTTAGGCCCTACCCTAGTCCGGATGTCTCGGGCTGGTTCCGGATCTCAGATTACCAGACCCCTCGAGGCGTTTCGAACGGAGCCTCGCTCTACTTATTCCATGCTTGAAAAATATCAACTGAATGTGGTGAGAAAGATTCCTTTGTTCTTTATTAACCTCGTGGCTCCGTTACGCATTAATTTTGCATTAGATACGTTGTACAAGAAACATAACCGTTCATCATTTTTAGTTCTAACTGCTACCTTCATCGATAAAATAAAATAAACTAAATATTTTTGCTAAAGATGCAGAATATGATATAGAAGAAAGAGTACGTTTTTTTATTTGTTGATCTATGATATATTCTTTTTTAAAATTATAAAATAAAAAATTTGTCTGTAAAATATTCAAAAATTAACATCATTTTTAAAATAAATAAATTTGTAAAATACGCCATATATATTTTAAACCAAAAAAGAAAATAAAATCTATAGAAAAGATACTATATATATATATATATATAGAATATATATATCCTTTGTTGGAAGAATATGTTACATATGCGATACAATTATGTCGGCATGGGGCCTGTGAAGAGGGATTATTTTTGAATCCGAAAGGTAGGGCCTTGAAATCTACAAAAACGCACGTTCTGACTGGCCCCAAGATGAAAGCGAGGTTGCCAATTTTATCGTAGTGCGCACTACCGACAACGTCGCTGCAAACTCTATCGATTCCAGATCTACAATTTCTCGTGAGCCCTCTGGGTCACTCGAGCACGTTTCCGTGGTATGGTACGTGACTATAAAAACCATTACATCCATTATCAAAAGTTGCGATAAAAATAAAAGAATTATCATATTCTTCATCTCTTCAGGTATTTATCTCATGAGAATACTTGTTATTTTGTACCGAACATGCCAGTACCGCCTCGGACTTCATAAAGCATTCTATTAATATCAGACAACGGAACGAAATGTTCTACATTCTGCAAGGGGAGAAGAAAAGAAAGTTTTGCGAGCAGGTGTTTCGATTACACGACCACTTTTGGGAGAGCTATGAGGATATGGAGTCGTAAAAAATAAACACCAGGTAAACAAGAGAGAGAAAGAAGCGCAAAATGGATGAAGAGGGATCTATGACAAAAACATATTACGATGATTCGAGAAATTTTTGGCCAGAAAATATAAAAAAGCAATCAGGAATGCTTGCTTCTTACGTAATAAGTTTATTGTAAAATATCTTAATGCGATTTAATTATAATTATTTATCGAATCTTTCATGAAATATGATTACAAACAAAATATAAAACAATGCTAAAAATATATTGTACCGTTATTTGTGAATACTGCATACTTTAAAGAAAAATGGGGGCAGTCGCGTTTAACAACTATTAAACAGGGTCACTGAACGGTATATTTGCTCCATTCGATTTTATGCTACCGAACAACGCATGAACCAGAAAGAGCGATTGTAGAAAATTCTTAAAAATCGATTCTGAATTAAAAAATATTTCTAATATATAGCATTTTAATTGATTAATCAAATTAATATAATTTAAATAATCAATTAAAATGAATGAATTATATGATATATTTGAATATTTGTATACTTTTGTTGCAGAAATTATATTATTTATAAAAACTTCTTTATGTGTATAAAATCTCAAAAATTTCTAAAATTTCAACAGATATAAATTCTTTGTCCTAAATTTTCTTTATTCTTTTCGTTATTTCTAAATTTATATTGTTAAAATGTGCAAATATATTGAAAATTTTAATAATAAATCATTTTTATCATTCCAAAAAAGAAATTCTGAAATTTATCAAATATTCTTACGATAATGAATAGATATTTTTCGATTTTTTAATTTCGAATATTATATTTAACTTATTAATAAAACAATATTCATAAATATTGTATAAGCCTAACAGGAGCAAGAAAAAGTTGAGAATCACTGTAAATTTCAGTCAATGTTTTTGACATGAATCGTACGCCTCCTTCTTGAACTCGCCGTCTTAGCCGGTGAAAGTCGCATGTTCTATGTGACCAAGAGCCCTTGGAAAACATACAACGAAGTATATTCATGTGTGTATTTACACATGTACAATACATATATCGTAGCATAATGCAGAGGCATGTATAGACTGCATTATTGTAAAATATTAAGCACACTTAACGCATTTATAAATTATTTGAATTAAGAAATATCAGATTGATTTTTTTATATTATATTTATAAAATATTTCTCTATAAAAATAAAGTACAAAAAAATATTTTTTTAAATTTTTTTGATAAATTTTGCATGTAGAATGAAAAAAAAATAAAGTATATAATAAGTAATAAATATATTTTCTAAAATATTATTATTACAATATTATTTTGATCTTTATTCACATCTATAAATTTAGAATAATAAATATGTACACAATATGTGTACTAGTTTTATTATTCACTCACGAATCTACGTATCTTAAAATAAAAAAATATAAAGCACTAAATTATTTTTATGAACGATTACCACAAATTATTATATTTTTTTTAAAAAAACAGACAAACTTTATCGACACTTCGAAAGAAAAAACTCTGTATCAAGATTGTCCGAACGGCGAATGAGCGACCAACCAGTATACGAGTTCGCAGAACGATGATCGAGGCAAGTATACGGAGTGCTCCGTTTACCAAGCTGCCAACTCTGTCGCTTTGCTGTGCGAGAGGGTAAAAGATGCGATGTTGTCGGGCCAACAACACGTAAACGACCGGCACAGCATGGCAACGTCGCGAAACGAGAGACACGCTGTGAACCACGAAGGAGAAGGCAACGTAGTCGTTTCGGTTTGAAACGCAATGCCGGCCGCTTGCCAGATACCGTAACAGGGTCGACGGATGAAGAAATTTGGCGGTATCGGCTTCTTCATGCAGGTGTTCATCGAGGAGACCTCGAGATCTGAAATCTAAAAAATTCTTTGCGGCAAAATTTCCCTAATCTAGAGAAATCTACAATATTCTTAATATCAATATTTTTTTATTGATATTTTATGCAGAAATATTAAAAAGAATATTGTAAAAGAAATATCAAAATTTTTTTTATAATTCAAAAAGAGAAACGAAAATAATTGATATGATTTTGATTATCTTCTTCTAATTAAGATTAAAACATAATAGTACATTTGAATATATACAATACTCAAATAATATAAGAAAATATGGTAGGAACAATGAGTTATACAATGATTATACTTTAAAATCAAATATAACATTTTTGCAATTATTTTATAAGAGTCACAATGCAATTAACTACATCTCTAGTGGCGCAATGCGTCAAGAGAACGTTCCGATTAATTGTTCGATCTTCGACCTCGTGTATTTATTTACGTTGAACTGATATGAAATGGAATTTCTCGAGCTTTATAAAAAAAGAAACTTTAACCAAATTTAAAATTAACTTAAAGATATTCATTATATTGTTTTTCATGTTCATTATATTTTGATTTTATGAGAATTTTATTAAACCTACATTACCGACCATATCATTTCTTTTGTATTTCATAAAAACAAATCATTTTTTTTTTTTTTTTTGAAATATAACAAAATACGACTCATTTATGGTTCGACAAAGAAACAAAGAATTCGATTGTCGCTATAAGGAACAACACTCACACAAGGAAACGATCCCTGTGCACATAGATGCTATGTAACTCGGATACATATTTGTGACAGCTCATATATCATTGTAGGTGCACTAACACAAGAAAAGACGTGTGACTGGAGGTTGTCGGAGAGTCGAAGGTTTTCGGATGGGTGACGTCGAGTGGAACACGAGGACGAGGCGCAGAGGAAAGGTGGGGTGAGCATGGGGTGCAGGGGCGCGGTACAGTATGGAGTGGGGAGAGATGGGGCAGAGTTGGGCTGGAGAAGGGGAGGTGGTCGACCACGCGCGATCAATATAACAAAATACGCCGGCAACCCGCACGTACATACATGTACGCGTGCGCGCACACACGTATATTTTCAAGCATTCTGTCAATACATCGACTTATACATGCACCTATACGCATACACACGTATAAATTGTAAATATAATCTAAACGTGCACACAATCTCGCAAGTTGGGTGCGTATATATACGTATATGTGTATGAAAGCTGCGCGCATACTCTTATCTCCGTGTGACCATAAATTGCAAACGCGATACGTGTGCATATTACTTGTGCACAGCCATATATACGTATGCACACTCGATGGAAACAGTTATATCTCGCGTGTAACAAACGCAGAGAAATTCGAAGGTACATCATGTGCCATGCGTGTATATACGAAGAAAATATACGTTTAGATAAGTGGGTAAAACGCATTGCATGAATATGTTGCACATGCCGTACGCAGAAGAATGTACCGGACGTGCGTTTCAAAATATATCTTTGGAATCAGGATTCCTAACTTCATGCAAGGAAACAGTCCAAAGAATCAAAATCTAAGTAAATTTCTTATTTTAAGTATCATTTTAAATCATTTTCGTAAAATATAGCTATAATTAAGTTTTTAAAATATTTGATGTGAAAAATATAGATAATAATAGTTATTATATAATATATAGATATATATAATCAAAGTGATTATTATATACATGCAATTAAATGTGTAAAATACATTTTGAATTCATATATATAAATATTAAAAAAAACGAATAAATAATTGTAAATTTTTATATTAAGTACATTAAGTATATATATTAGATTATAGTTAAAATATTTGTGTTTTTCTAAAATATTAAATTTGAGTTTAGAAGGGTATTGTAATCTATACTTATAAAATTGAATTATTTTAATAATTCAACTTTATAAATAAGAAATTATATATATGTATAATTAAAATGTCATAGTTTTTAACAATTTTTTAAATAAAAATCTATATATATTTTTAACAAAAGACTTTAAAATTATATACAAAATAAAAATACTTTTAATATTATGCATTCTTTATGCGCATATTAAATTTATAAATATAATATCTTAAGAACATTTTTTTATAATTGTAAAAAAATTCAAATATTATAAATAAAGTAAAGAATTACAAACAAAAAGAAAATATGATGGATAAAGAAAACTATATTAGATAAAATTTTATCATTAAATAATATTTAATATGTTCTCATAAAAATATAAAAAAAATCTTAAATCAAATTATCATTTTATTAAATTATCAAGTGTATTAAACAACTTTCCATAAATATTCTAAGCATATCTCATTGCTTATCACACGTTTCAAGAAACGGGAGGTCAACGGCGTAACGACGCCACCCGCCATTTTAAGGACGAACCTTTAAGGCTATAACGCACGGTAGATGACTGTAAGAATGAAGCCAGTGTATAAATGAAGTATCGCCAGCTGGCACGTAAAATGTAGCGCCACGAGCAATGCGAATATTCAACAACGTATACGTTTATAGAAGAAAAATTAATAACACAATAAAAATTAAAATTTATATTGAAAACATCCATTCCCCATTAAAAAAAATCCATTTCCCGTTTAAAAAGATTTTTTTTTTATTACCAAAAGTTAACCGATTGTATATTTCATCATTTTAATCAATATATACTTAATTATTTTAAATCCGAAAACAGGATTTGTTGAGTTCAAAAATACTATGAACTTATAAAAACATTCTTCACATTTTTCAGTATTTTATAAGTAAATTGATATAATATCTTAAAACAATTATAAGTTCCAAGTGTTAAAAAACATATAATATTAAACATATAATTATAATGTAATTAACTTACGAATAGTAATTATTAAAATAATATGAATAGACATGATTTTCGATCTTCAACTTGATATTTTTTATAATTTCCTAAAATTCTTAGGAAATATTATAATATAGTAATAGCAATAAAAATTATTAAAATAAATAATATATATTATATTTGAATTATTATCATAATAAAAGCTATTCATGTAATAAAATATATTCATACAAAATTTATAATAATTACATATTTTTTTTCGAATATAAATAATTATTTAAAATAATTGTATTGATTTTATCGAATTTTATCGAATTTACGAAAAAATATTTTTCATTTTTCTTTTTATTTTATATTTTTGAATATCCGAAAGTTGAGCGCCACTGTGCCACGTCACCGTTAGTTTTCACTTCTGTTTTCCTGCTTCGATCTCTGCTCTTTAACAATTCTACTTATATTTTAAGTGCATTTCTATTTTATATATTACATAATACATATAATTATATGCAAAAGTAAATATTTTTAATGATTATATTACAAAACAAATTCTTAGAAAGTAAAAAGTGAAGTGATTAATAAATTTAATATAATTCTTATTCTTTTAAAATATATGATAAGCTTATAAAATAGGTTACAACAATATTCAAATTAAAACACAAAAAACATTTAATAAAATTGATAATTAATAAAATATTAATAAAAGAAATGTTTTCAAATTCATATAATACTGCTATATGATAAAATAGAATAATCAAAATAAATTTTTCCTAATAAAATATTAAATTATATTCGAAATTGTAATTACGATATAATGAATGATATAATAGAAATTAAACAATTATTATTTTTTCACAGAGATTTATATTCTTTATAAAATGAAAAGAAATTATTTATCTAAATATTATATTCGCATTTTTTTCCAATTATGTTTTATGAAATTTTAATGTCTTATTTCTTTTTTACGATTTTAATAAAGCAAAAATGTTAAATAAACAATATATAATAATAATAATAAAAAAATACAATAACAAAATTCTTATATAGTAAAATTTTTAAGTTATTTTGATTTTTTTTTCTTTCTGGATATATGAAAAATATATCCTGCTTGAGGATCCACAGTTTGAGCACCTCTGTCGAACAATAACTTCGTGCCGCTGCGAGCTCTCAAAATGGCTGTCCTCAGCTATTATTACTTCGGGGAAAAAACAAATGACGGCGCGCTCACGCTACGAGAGGAGAGACAGAGCCAAGGCTCTTCTTCGTATACGTACGCCTTGTCGCGTGTGTATGTGAAGTGTGGGTGTGTACATATGCGTGCAGGATCCTCGATCTACGTACAGACTTAAAAACATCGAGGTACACCTTACGCGTGTTCCTGAATTCCGATTCTATCAAACTGATAATACCACTCCTTTGTTATAGACACGGAAAAAAAAAAATAAATAACAAACAGATTTGTGCGACATTCCTTTATGATTGTTCATTTACCGGTCATGAAATTGTATACAATACTATAGAAATTCCGGCTTGGCTAGAATCGACAATTTTAAAGTCTGGCAGACGGTACTGGCGGAAGGAATAATCATATAATCGTAAAATTTTCGATAAAATTATCATTGATCGTGATAATAATAAAAATATTCTATTTTTATGTATCTCTTAAATGTATTTGTATATTTCTTTTTCAATCAATTTATTCTAGAACTAACGATCTGAGGCAAATTAGAAATATTTCTAGTCGGTAAATTTTATCATACATCTCAAAGTTCATGTTCTCTGATATCGAAAGAAATAGGTATATGAATAAATAAATAAAAAAATAGAGTTTTTTTAATAATATTTTAAATAATCTAACTAAGAAATGTCAATAACATAAACTAAGGTAGTGTTTGAATTGATATATGTATGTATAGTTATATAAGATTGTCTTTTTGTCAGAAGGCAAGAAGACGATATAAAAGAAAAAAGAAGTTCACTCACCGTTTGAAATGCTCTCGTATACGATCCTCTCGGATGTTTTCCGGCAGATTTCCAACCCACAAGTGACGTGTCTCTCTAACCATTTTGCTCCGAACTCTTCATTTGGGATCGGATGTTGTGGTATCGTTTGGCGGCACTGTACAACGACACACAACTTCGCCCGACTCTAATCACGGCACACTCTCACCACACCACCGATATTCAATACCGCCAGCAGGTCGGCTAAAAGAAACTTCTTTTCTCTTTGCCGGGTTTCTTTCAATCGGTGTTTACTTGTTTCGCGACAAATCAATAAGTAAATAATAGATTCGATATGACACAAATGATATTTCTTATTCAATTCACGAGAAGAAACTTTCTCATGTATAGCTCGCGACACACACGCGACAAGAAACGAAGAAACCGTTACATGTATTCCACGACGAAGAAAGGAGCTTCCTCCCACTTCGACACTCCCAATTTAATCACTGGCAACAAACAAATTATCACTAGTCACTAGCCGGAAGGTGGTGACCCCAAGCACGATGAGTGCTGTCGTCAGGGCAGCGCCGTGGAACGATCGGCCAACAGAAGAGGGTGGCTACAGAGCTCTCGCAATAAAATTTTTGCGTCGCGACGCACGCTGACGACAACGACGACCACGAAGAAGAAGAGGAGGAGCCTCGATAGTGGACACCACTGATGGCAACGGCTAGAAGGATCAGGACCGTCGCCGAACACCACATCGTATACCACTGAATCGCGTATGAAGAAAAGCGATTAATCACACGTCACACCAAGCACACCGGGCACAATGCGCGGGCGATACATCCCAACGCATATTTGCCAAGCATATTCACACTCGCGTTGATTTGCCTGCAAATTTTCGAACGCCTCTCGTTTTTCTGTCGTACACCGACGAAGAGGCTGTAGATACGCTTTCAAACTCTCGCGAAAACCCCACTTAAAAAAAAGAACAATCGATTTACGAATCGTTGCCTTTCCTTTCTGCTAAATATTACAAGGTATAACTCTTTTTTACCGCGCACACGAACACACTTTTTTTCTTTTTTTCTTACTTCAATTTCTTTTTCTTTTATTTCACTTATAACTCGTGTAGTCGATTATTTCACATCACTGTATTATCATCACCGCTCTCATATTTCGTTAATGGAATTATACGTCGAATATATTTTTCAGCAAAAGCGAAGCGTAAATTTTTCTATCTTTCTCGCGATCGAATAACTTGTCGTGTCACATAACGTGCATTAATCAAACAAATTAATGATATTTTCGTCAACTTGATCGCGCTACAATGCACGCTTGTATATGTACGTCTCAAACGCACTCGCTTCGTTCACTTGGGCCATGTAACGCGGATGGAGCTGGCTTCGCTCCTTCTCACTGCACTACACTACTCAGAGTGACGTCACCGTGGCGGGAGCGTAGTATGGCTCGCTGGCTAGTATCGCTGTGTGCCTCATAGTGGGGAACAGAGAGTAGGGGAACGAAACGAGTCTACCTCGAAAAGCGGCGGCTTGCAATTGCGATCGTCGCCCGCCAGCCGGTGAAGTGTATCTCTGGAAGGGGAAACTTTTCGTACGCTCCCGGAGG
>NW_006263458.1:69927-74841 GCF_000469605.1 Apis dorsata
AGTGGTGGGACTCGTTCGAATCGAAGCAAGGACAGGTAGGGAGAACTCGGAACTCCGGGAGAGAAGGGATAACGGGTCGAACGAGCTAACCCAAACCCCCAAGCCGCACTCGTCCCTTTCGAGCCGTGTCTATCTCTCTTTTCGCTACCTCTCCTCTTGGCTTTTCTCATCTCTTCTCTTCGTTACCCCTCTATACCCATCACCTCTTCCCTTTGCCCCTCTTAACGAATCTCGCACCCTGTAGTCTTGTCCTCTTTTCTCCTCTTCTCTTTCTACTCTGCAATCTCTTCGTCCTCTTCCTCCTACGTTATGCCTCCTCCGCCGTCCCCACTTATCCGCCATCTTTGTTGTACGTTCTTTCTCTTTCTATCCCGCTCTCACCAGGGCCGGTTTAGGGGCAGCCAATTACCCAGAGCATCAGTACTTTCTACTAAGAATAAAGATGGAAAATCGGATTATTACGAAAATAAAAATACTTAACTTTGTGACGTGCTCTCTAATCAAGGAAATAACGATCAAACAAACGCGTCGATTCGATGGCGTGCACAAACTAATAAAATATTTATCAGTCTAAATTCTTTGTACATAAATACCATAGACGCAAAATATTACGAATATAAGAAATTATTTCTATCTTAGTTAATATTACGATCTTATTTTTTCTATAACAAAAATAAAGAAAAAGAAAGAAAAAAAATATAAAAAGCATGGAATAAGATGTATGTAATGTAAGAAGAAAATGGAATAATTTTATTTAACAAATTACAAAAGTCAGATAATTATATTGTTAATAGTTATTATGTTTGTGTAATAAAAACATATCATTATTAATAATCATATCAAATATATAGATAAAGAAAATAAATAATTTATTTATTTATTGAAATATTTTCTGTAAATTGAAGAATAATGAGTTATGTTATATTTCAAATATCTAACTTCAAAATATATCTAATACATTTATTTTCATTATCATCTAATTCTAAAGTTTAAACAAAATACAGGAATTATGATTTTGAAAATGATAGGGCATCAAAATACATTGAGCCGATCCTGACCTTACTCCATCTTGTTTCCGCTAAAATCGCGTCAAAGTCGTAGATTCATGGCGTCGATGTGTGGCTACGAATTCACAAGATCTATCGCTCGTTTGTATTTTACGTGTCGTATTTTCTTTTAATGGTTCATGATGGTTTATTTGAATAATATTAGCTCTATTGGTAACAATATTAAACATCCGTTTGTACAGGGTACGCCATTGAGGCTAGAGAAAGCGATTTCCTGCACTCGTACTGTTTCGTCGAAAACGAAGTTTCATGACTGTTTCATATTGAAAATGTTTTGAATAAGAAACAGTTATTGAGTATTCTATATCGCTGATTTATAGTCACGTGATAATTTATATTCTATGTACAGTGTCCATACACAAAATCCTAGATTGTAATTACTGCTAAATAAATATACAATTAATTAAAAGCGTAAAATATTGTGTGGATTTTTCATTAATGTATTTACAAAACTTTATTGGAAATTATATTTAATATCATTAAATTAAATAAATAAATAATCATATATAATAGTTTTGTCAATAATTCAATTAAAAATATCAAAATGTTTTTTTAATTTTTTCTATCTTAAAATTTATTTATAACTATTAATTATTTTAATGATTAAACAATAAGAATTTTGAAATCTTTATATATTATAAAATAATCGTAATATATAAATAATTAAATAATCATAATAATAGATAAATAATATATCTTTATATATTAATGAAATAAATATTTTAAAATTTAAATAAATGTTTTTAAATTCTTCAAAAATATAATTTTCCATATAGCATATTTTTTTATAATTGTAAACTAAGCTAAAAAGTATTATCAATATTACACAACTATGTGGACAGTGGCGACAGCTTTTGAATGAAGAAATTTTAATAATTATTATTTTTCTTACATTTAGAGCCATCTGTCGGTAATATTAACATTAAGAATTGATTACTTACCAACAGTAAGTACAAACAATAATTCTATATCGAACAAACAAAATTGTTTATTTTATATTACAGAAAATACATAATTGTTGTTTCTCATTATCATTTTTAGCTTTGATATCTAACCTTTCACATAATATACTAGTTTTAAACATTCATATGTGTTAAATTAACACATAAATATTAAATTTTTAATTTTAATCTTAATTATATATATATATTTTTATCTATATATTTATGCGTATAAGTCAAAAATAATATGTCAATCTTTGGTAAATCAGATATTTCACAGATCATAGAAGAACCATCCATTTTATCATCTGATCCAATCGAGCGGAAGTTGGCACGTAGACTTCGTATACAACGACATATAGAAGAACGAGATAAGTAAGAAATATTGGATATATATAAATTTAATATATTTTTATGACTTAAATTTGAATTAATAATTTTTTTGATGTTAGACAGATAAAAGCTCAAGATCAAGAAATTGAAGAAATAACTGACATAGAAAAGCAAATTTTTGATAGTATAGAAGCTTTGGAAAAATTAACTATAGAAGGGGATGAAGTGGTACGTATAATTTAAATTATTAATTATTGAAAAAAAAAAGAACATGGTTTAAATTTAATTACATAAAATATGTTTTACCATATAATTTATATTACATTAATTTAACTGGCATTTGAAATATATGCAATTAATTTAATTTATGTGAATTTAACTCTTCTAACAGTAACAAAGTTTGAAATTAATAACTTACTTATGAATAATACACGAATTAATTAATGATATTATTATTTTTAATATTAATTATCAGTGGATATTATTAATGTCATTAGCGAATAGAAATTTTTAAATAAAAAAAAACTTTTAATATACTTTTAGATCGCTGGTGTTAAAATCGCAAACGATGCCAAGGAATTGGAAAGACGAAAGGAAGTGGAAGAGAAGAGGCAGAAATTATTGGAGATCCTCGAGGAAGAGAACAAAGTATACATGGAGAAATACGACGAAATTACGAAAAAATGGCCTGATATACTTGCCTTGAAACATCCGTTGGATATTCATGATGAAATAGAACTTCAAAATGCCAGGGGTCTCGAAATTCTAAAGAAAAAGGACGATTTCATCGCTCTATTGAAGCAAGAGTTGCAGAATGCCGATTTAATGTTCACTGAAGACGTGAAGAAACAAAACGAAGATATTAATTTACTCATCGAAAGAATGGAAAGTCAAGTGAGTGTATTTTTAACTGCAAAAAAAAAAAAGAATTCTTAAACAATTTCTTAAATATTTATTTATTTATTATACGAATATTAAAAAAAAATAAAAAATTTCTGAAAAAAAAAATATATATTTTATCCAAAAGGTGAAAACGATGACTAAAGCTTATCGCCACGAGATGGAACTGATCGAAACTGTTATCGAATCTGAGCGTAAGATGCTGATGGAAATTTCTATGGAAAAATGGAATGCGCTGTTTAAGAAGCTTCAAGAGGATACTTTTGAAGAGAAGGAGAAAAGAAAGGAAATAATGAAAGAATATGAGATAGAGATGGAGAAAGTAATAATAGAACATCAAGAGAAATTTAGGAAGCAAAAGATCATGTACGAGTTGGAAATACAGAATCTTCAACAGGAAGTGCAAAATATGAAAGCTTTGTGTATAATGAATATTGAGAAATTGGATTACAATTTTGCAGTGTTGAAGCGGCGAGACGAAGAAAATACTATCGTGAAAAATCAGCAAAAAAGAAAAATCAACAAGTGTGTATATTAATTATTTTTCTTATATAAATCATTATTTTAAAAATTATAAATCATTCGTTTTTTTTTTTTTAATAATAATAAAATATGAAGAAAAATAATTAATTACGAACATCTTGTTGGTAAAAATTTTATTATTTTATTATTTACATTTTATAATAGACTTCAAGATATTATTAACAATTTAAAAAAAACTTATTCCGATTTGGAAGAATCAAAAAAGGCGGAAATTCAAAAGCTCACTAATCAAATATTAAAATCGCAAAAATCTGTGTTGGAATTGAAGAAGAAATCTAATTATCTTGCGATCATCAATGATAAGAAGTACATGCAAGTTTGGGATATGAATATTAAAACTGCAAACGAATTAATCGATAAGGTATTTTGTAATGATTATTGTAATGAAATAGTTTTTAATTAAAATTTTTTACGATTATATATTTTAGATTTTAACGGCAGATAGAATTATACACGAACAATTGTTATTACTGGAATGGCAACCACCGGAGGAGGAGTTATTGAAAAAAGAAGATTTGCCTTCGTATTGTGGCGCGATGTGTGCCTTAAAAACAGGTAAAATTTATTTAAAAAAAAAAAAAATTATTTATATCGTTTATAATAAAAATAACTAAAAATTCAAGAAATAAAAATTTTCTCTCATATTTTCAAGAACAAGAGGAAGCCAAGAAAAGAAGAACGATCACTAAATTATACAAACCACCAACTACTTTGGAAGAAATAAATTTAGAAAGACGCTTATTGAATCATATTTTTAAATTGATTTCTAATCAATGTGATTATCTTATTGAAGACACATTGAAAATCTTACTTTCTGAATATACGGAAGAGAATAATTTATTGATTCGATTGGATAAAGTATTCGAGGTCAGTTTCGTATTAATAATTGTATTATTGTTATTTACAAGTTGAATATGATATATTGATATATTGAATTTATAGGCGTTAAAAATAACGAATGAACAAGAACTTCAATTTTTATTAAATTTTTTCTTACCATACGCGCATTGTCCCACTTGCACAATTAAAATTGTAAAAATTCCTAGCGAAGAAATTACAGAAAGTTCGTCTTTGTATGTAAAAATATCCTTGATTAAAAAAAAAAAAAAAAAAAAAAAAAAAAAATTTTT
>NW_006263458.1:75069-83109 GCF_000469605.1 Apis dorsata
GAAAAATAAATATTTTAGAAGCACTCTTCCCGACACTTGTGAAAACGATTTCGATATGGAACAAATTAAGTTAATAGGAGCTGTGAAAGCGGCGCTTTATGATGAATCAAAAACTGACGATAAACATGAGACTGAGAGTCAGATGAAGGAAAGTATATCAGAAGAATCTTCTTCGATTGATTCAACACCTGTTGAAACATATATTGCATCGACTTGTATTTCTGAAGGCATTATTGAAGTTACCGATGGTACGTAACAGTAATTAATTACCAATGTATTAACCAATCTGTCAAAAAATAACAAATCAATTTTTTTCTCTTATTATTTATTAATTTTGTATTAATATTATTATAATATTAAATTGTAATCGAATATAACTCTATTTTAATTATTCTTATTTATTAAAGGAAACTTAATATCTTTTAAAAACAATGTAATAATTATCAAGATAAATTATTTTATACAGTAAGAAAATATTGGTTATTATAATATTATTATGATTATTTATTAATTTTTATTTTTGTAGCTGATGGTGAATCAAAAAGATTATTAACATGCGATAAAGGTCATTTATTGGCAATTGAGACTGAATTTGTTTTAAATGCAATAAAAGAATTTGTGGAAAGATGTGAATTCGTTAAGAAAGAAATTTCATTGGATAAAGATGTAATAAAAGAGAAAATAACAGTATCTCGTAATATAACGGAAAAAGATATAATAGAATTTTGGGAACGATATCGAAATATGTTTTCGAAAGACAAAGAAAAATTATGGGATAATTTGTTGGTTGGTCTTAAACAGTATTATAAAGTGTTAAAAGAAAGGCATAAATTAAATGCTGAGATAAAAGCATTACGAAAACAAAATACTGAAATGCGTCGTTTACTAAGTGGAAATATGCCAGAGGTAATATTAAATGAAAAATAAAATATCTTGTTACTAATATGATATATTGTTAGATTATATATATATATATATATGAATTTCAGCCTGAAATCATGCAGCAAATTCAAAAGGATATAATGGATTCTACATTTTATATGTAATAGGATCAATAAAAATTATAAATTATTATTACTTATAACATTATATATTTTTGCATTAATTATTAAATGGATATATATACATTCATACAATACTTTAATACCTTTTTGCACTATTTCATTTAATTTTTTTAAAGACATTGTCAATTATTAATTATATATTTTAACACGATACTCACACTTTGTACAATTTATTTTTCTTAAATCATCCAAAATATATAATATATAAAAAATTATATCAGTTATATTTAATTTATATTTAAATTTAAACCAATTATATTTTAATTATATATTTACATTAAGTTTTAAAGAAATAGTGCGAAGAGGGAGAGTATGTATTTTAACATAGCAAAATTTTAATGATGATGAATTAAAAAATTATATATGACATTATGTATATTATATGTGTATTGTTAATAATGAACATTTAAATATCAAATTAATTTTATCATTTGAAGCAATATGATCTTCAAATTTTTTTTTTTTTATAAAGAATAAAATGTACATATCTAAATAATTCATGTGTTTATTAAAATAGATAATATATTCAATTTATTACATTATTTTCCTATGTCTGATTTGTGAAACCTCCTGATACAAAATTGTTTGATAGTGATTGAACAAGATTTTTAGGATTTACACCAGTTTTAGGTTTTTTCCAATATGGAAAAAATCTTTTCTTTTTTTGAGTTTTAGCTTGTTTTAATTTACCAGTATGTTTTTTGGATGTTATATGCTATAATTAAACATAAGTTATGATTAAATGATCGATAATACTTATTTGTAATATAATGTAATAATATTTTTTCTTTGATAACATACCACATTATATTGTGCCATAGAGTTAAAAATTTTGTTACACAAACCGCATGAAAGTACACCTTTAGAACCAGTATTTTCTTGGACATTTGTGGTTGTTGATGTCACCGAACTGCCAACATCTTTGCCAGCCCTCCCACCTAAGCATCAATGTGCGATCAACACTATCTATGTATCACAACCGCTAAAGCGGTTAAATGTGATAATAAATCAGCTTGAACACTACATTCATGCTATGGAAAAAGCAACTGTTAATTCAAATTTTTTTAACAAAAAATTGTCATAAAATTTGAAAAATATATATATGTATATGCATGTGTATAAGAAACTTTACCTCTTTAAAATAAGTATTTAGAATGCATTTTTGTATTATATTATTATATTATTTTGCATATACTTCCTTTTAAAATTTTTCACTTCTTTATTAAATAATTGAAAAAAATGATTAATAACATACAAAAAAATTTGTACACAATATTCTATAAAAACAAAATAACAATTAATAAGGTGGAAGAGTTAAATTATGTTGAAAAGAATATTAATTTTATTAATCATAATATGAAATTAAGCAACTCGTAATCGAGTTATTATTTTATGACAATATGTTCAAGGACATAAATCAATAATAAATAATATATAATTTCAATTTGATATAAATAAATAATAAATAATACATAATAAATAAATAATAAATATCAAATAACAATGCATGAATTACAACAAACATGAAAGTATCACTGATATATTTTCAATAGCATTTGATTAATTTAGCTAGTAAGCTTAGATAGTAAGCATGAAATTTCTTATTAGTTCAAAAAAACATTTGAAAAGCAAAAGTAAGCAAAAGTGTTAAGCATGCAAATGTAAACAAGAGTAGGCAATAAATTAGTATAGCAATATTCTTTTCTATTGTTTTATCCATACATATAGTGCGACTACATCTAAACCCATATGGTAGTGGTTTTCGTACCATATAAGGTTTATTACCTCTCATGGCTTTCTTTTTGTGTCGGCTCCCTATAGGAAATAAAGTTTATTTTATTCATTACAAATATATAAATAAATGAAATAAATTTTAGTTTAAAAAATACCATTTAAATGTGTTTGAAGTTGTTGTATTGAGTTTAGACACACATTACACACATTGCATTTCAATCCATTTGTTTCTTCATCTTTTGTAAATGCTATTTTGGTTTCTTCAAGAGATGCCATTATATTTTTTGATCTAATCTGTAAAACAAGTATATGTCTCTACATCTCTCATTTCTGATGTTATTTTATTATTTTATTTATAAAATATTTATTAAAATATTTATTAAAATTTATTTTGTTTCTTTAATTCTTCTTTATATTGCATGTGTGTTATCTCATACTTCAACTTTTCATTTATACATTTGTTTTTTATCTTTTTCATTATTTTATTTTTACAAACCTGTTTAGCATGACGTGCCCCTTGTAAATGTGTATCTAATACTGTCTGACTAGTAAATGAAAGATCACAATCATCACAGCGAACAAGGGGTTTCTTTGTAGGTAAATTTCCCATTATATTATCTACTACTGCTTTGGTTACAGGGTCATTAAGGCCAGGATTCATAACACTTTCCGATGATACAGCCATTCTTGAAACTAAAAGTTTAAAATAAGTAAAAATTAGCAAATTTATCAATAATTGAAGTTTAAATTTTATAATAACATAAATAAAAAAAACTATAATATTATCTATTAGTAAACTGAAATTAAAACTGAAATTATAATTTCTTTAAAGTTATAATAGATATATATTAAATATTATTTCAATTATTAGAATTAATAATTAATAAAATTAATATATATTATAGGTATATTATCAAAAAAGACAATTATTATCTTCATAAATTAATTATTTAATCATATATTTATATATTTTTTCAAGTGTACCTATCTGTTGTAGATTAAAATCAGATCAAAATTTATTAATATTATTTAGGTTGTAATAAACGTTATACTTTTTCAATAATTCTCAAAAGGTACTTAGTGGGCAGTAATGTTTATAAGTAAATTCCTTGTTCAATACTTCCGACACAATTTTTCGAGTTGGTTGCCTGCTTCTTTTAGGAACATTATAGTCGACTATTAGCAGTTCAATATTACATTTGATAGGCTCCAAGAGTTCCTAGAATGTCGTCATTCAAGGCGAGTTTAGTGTGATCACATCGAGGATTAAAATACTGCGCACAATAACGTATATTTACAAACATTGTTCTACCCGGTTGAATTAATGAAGCAATAATGAAAAGATACAGAAAATATATATAAATGATACAGCAAATCAATATTTGTAATTTAAACACCTCTTAAATATGATTATTTGGTTTCTATCAAATTTCAGTTACAAATATCATTCAAAAGTATTGTAAATTTCAACTTTCGTTTATAAATGCGTTATATCTATATATATTACCTATATAGTCCTTCACTTTGTTGTCTCGATCAAATTTGAAATTTTTCGATTATATATTTATTTTTGAAATAAAATTTATAATTTAGAAAAAATAAAATAAAAAATTCAAATTTGTTAAAAAAAATTTATGTTTATATATAATTTTACAATAATATATAATAAATATCTACCGAGTTAACATACAACTTCTGATTAATGGAAGGTGATAAAGTTACTTATATTAAGAAAGTTTGTCCATTAAATATGCATAAAATCAAACAGGTGAATAAAGCTTTGCGAAAGATCGATCCAATCAGAGGTTTTCGAAGTGCGATGTTGGTCGTAGTAGAGCGTAATATTCGCGGTTTAAGAAGGGCAGCCAATTAGAAAAGTTGGCGAATATCGTCGGTCGGTACTTAGGTGCGTGTGTTTGTATAAGTACATATAGGTGACGGTCGCGAAATATAGTAGCAGCCATCTTATATTTTGTGTCGGAGAAAAACAATTTGGCCGTACAAATGTTTCGCGATTGTCCGTGAAACCGCTTGAGAACGGGAGGCGTGCGCTCGATGAGGCGTGACGTTTTTCGACCCTAGCCCGGACCACTACATTAGCAAAGGTTCGTAGAATGTTGCTTTCTTGCTCGGCTAAAGCAAAAGCGACCCCCACTTGCGAAGCGCTTACGAAGAATCCGGTTTCGCAGTCAAAATATTCCGCCGTTTCTCCCGTCGCTTTTTTAAAAATAGAGTTGCCCGTGTTGCTCACTGCTGGGTTACGTTCTGTTGACGGCGGCATCGTGCCGTCTTCGAGTGCTTCGCGTAAAAGTTATGCAATCAGCTGATCATCCAGCTACCTTCTGTCACTTGTCAAAGATAAATGTCAAAGCAATTGGTCTAACCTGACACGCGGTATATATGAGTTGGGCATGCATGATCCCAGAATTACGAGTGTACCTACATCGTCGCAAATTTTTGCGCCACAACGAGTGTCATAAATGGCGATTTATAGAGGTTCCCTGTCATGCAGGTGGATTGGTACGCAGGATATGAGCAGCTTGTCAAGCGCAACCTGACTCTGCTCCCACATCAAGAAGCAGTGCAGCAGCAGGAGCCACAATCACAACAGCTGGCTCAACAGGAACAGACTGATATAATGACGTCCATGTTTGAACAACAAATCAAAAGTGAACCCATGGGGTTTTATTCTGTTGCTTCAAGCCGTTCGGATGGTTCAAATTCTATGGTGAATTTATCTGATGATCGTGAAGATCTTTCACAACAAGAAGGTCATCTACAAGCCCAGCAGCAGACAACATTACAGTTAAACCAGCAACAGGGTCAACAACAAACTCAACAACAGAATCAGCAAACGCAGCAGGGTCAACAACAGCAGAGTCAGACTGTGCAACAGGAAGTTCCAAGCCGTCAGTCGACAGGACAACAGACAGTTAAAGAAGGTTCACGGTCAAAGCCACAACCTTGTAAGGTATGTGGCAAGGTGCTGTCTTCTGCTTCATCGTACTATGTACATATGAAACTTCATTCGGGCAACAAACCATATCATTGTACAGTATGCGAAGCAAGTTTCTGCCGGAAACCATATTTGGAAGTGCACATGAGGACGCACACAGGAGAACGACCCTTTCAATGTGAGTTGTGCTTGAAAAGGTTTACTCAAAAAAGCAGTCTTAATACTCATAAAAGAGTGCACACAGGAGAGAGACCATACGCCTGCGACATTTGTCAGAAACGTTTTGCAGTGAAAAGCTATGTGACGGCACACCGTTGGAGTCATGTTGCCGAAAAGCCTTTGGTGTGCGATAGATGTTCTCTCACATTCACGTCCAAGAGTCAATTCGCAATACACATCCGTACCCATACAGCAAGTACTACGTACGAGTGTAACATATGCGGACGTACATTTGTACGTGATAGTTATCTAATACGGCATCAAAATCGAGTACACCGCGATATGAATCAAAGCAGTACGAATCATAATCCACCTACACCTCAAAGCACTGGTGGTGGTACACCAGGTACGGGCTTCGAAAGTCCAGTTTGTGATTTACGCTACAGCGAAGGACCTTCCTCGTTGGACGGATTGACCGGTTCTAAAGGAGGGATCGCGGCTGAAATCGCAAGTTTAGCCAAGCAAAATAATCTTCAACTTCCTCTACCATTGCTACATCCGCAGACTACCAACTAGTGTTTAGATGACAGCGTGTCCGAGCCCCTACCGCAACATCAATCACCGCAGCAAGTAGTATGTCCCACCTCGGCGTCTTCGCCGTTCACACTTAACTCACCTGTGTCTCACGAGCACACCACACCGCAGAGTGTCTACCAAACGACAGGCTCTTCCAGTTCGCTGGATAGCCTCAACTCCCAACTTTATCCGCATATATCATCCCCTATAGATTCATCGGAGTCGCATCATCAATCGCAGCAACTGCATCGCGGCATTCCTCCGCCAGGGCTTCACCCTGCACTTTATCTGTACGCTCAGTACTCGAACACGAGTTCTCCTATCGAGTATCCCGAATATATTCAACGCAACAATGAATAGAGTCAGTTTATGCCAGCAATCACGATTTTTACCACGAACGGAGTGATTAATTCGCCCCCATACGCGGACCTCTTCGATCGCATGTCATTTAATGGTGCTGGTTACAAACAAAGTGCCTAAAGAGCATCCGCTTTCTGGATCATGACCGGATGCTTATATTCAATCGTTGATTAACGATACCAAACGATTTTTATGCACCGATTTTATTTTAATTTTTTAAAATGGAAATGAGTGGATCAATTGTAAATTGATTACCGTTTTGTACTCGATACTTCTCGGTCCATTTAATGGATTTCTATATTGAGCGTATTTTAACAAGAATTAAATAGCACCGTTCGAAGGGACGTGCACAAACGTACGCAACAACCATCGATCGTTTCCTCGATTCTTGGATTTTCCTCGTTTTACCAATCTGTCGTGGTACATCGATGTTAGCATAAACTACACGAGTTTTCCAAGTTTCCGCACTTCTTAATTTATCTGTTTTTTAATCACATCTGCGAGTACATATACATATATATATATATATCTATGTGTGTATATATATTATGCGCGAGAACCATTACACGTACACACACAAACACACATACACTTACACATACACATATTTATATTATATTTTTAAAGGAGTTTAGTCACTTGGATCTGTGATATAGATAGTAATTATTACCTACAACGTTTAAACTATTGGTTTACTATTTTGATGATATCAAAACGAGGAAAAAAAAAAAAAAGAAAGAAAGCAATGTCACGGAGCGATGTAGTTATCAGAATTTATCGTACATTGGTCTCTACCGAAGGTGTTTGGTAGACACCCTACTATATTACTTTTACAAACAAACAAAGAAAAAAAAACAAGAACATTATTGTTACTAATGCTACTACTACTAGTACTACTACTACTATTACTATACTATTAGTACTACTACTCTTACTAATAATATTAGTCTCCCTCCACTACCATTACTACTCCACTACCATCACTGATATTTCCTCAACTATATATTACTCTCGCTATTATTATTACCACTACCACCACCACTACCACCACCACTATTACAATCATCATCATCATCATCATCATCATTATCATCATTATTATTCTTATTCTTATTATTATTATTATTGTTATTATTATTATTATTACTATTATTATTACTATTATTATTATTATTATTATTATTATTATTA
>NW_006263458.1:83486-86508 GCF_000469605.1 Apis dorsata
TAGAAAGACGCAATGTTACTTCATTTTAGCAATATGCATAACGCGTTTATCGATAGGATCCCAATCGTCATGGTTTCTCTTTAACTCTTTTCGTTGTTTTATTATTATATTATTTCTCTTCCTTTCTTCTCCTCTTCCTCTCTCTCATCTTTCCTATCGTCTTATCGTCTTTTTTTATCTTTATTCTTTCGATGCCTAATTTTTCCATGCCTCATCTTCATACGTATCTAAATGCTAGAAACGTATCAAAGATGTCGGTATTTATTATTTTTATCACGTAGGATTATTGTACAGCTTATGAATCAGTTCCATAGGTGTACTTACTTTTCACATATCGAAGTGTATTGTACACGCAAGATACATATTGTACATACGTATACATATACATATAGATGTATTATAAAATGATGAGCGGATGTGCAGATCGTAAATTCTAAGTACTAGGAGTGTAAAAGCAGGGCTGTTGATTTTTCTCTTTTGACTATTGTTAAATATTAATTTTTAGCGATTATTATTATCATTATCATCATCATCATCATCATCATTATTATTATCATTATTATTATTATTACTATTATTATTATCATTATGTTCTCATTTTTACGATTATCACGATTACTATCGATAATTTTTAAATTTTAACGCCACAAAGCTTAGATACAGCAAGCAGGGGAACCATGACAACCGCGAGTCAAAGAAAGAGAGAAAGAGAGAGAGAGAGAGAGAGAGAGAGAGAGAGAGGAGAGAGAGAGAAAAGAGAGAGAAAGAAAAAAGAAAAAAGTTGCAAGAAAAGAGTTTTTCGTTTTGTTTCAAAAAAAAATTTTCGTGTAAGGTCCATAAGTGCAAGATGTGTCTGTTTGTTTTAACGATACACGAAAATAGATAATGGCGCGCGCGCGCGCGCGTACATGCGCCAAACGATTTCAAATTGCTACCGGCAAAAGAGGGAAAAAGGTATATAACGCGAGAGTATTCAACTCGATCGAAACGAATCAAAGGGCAAAGATTAATTGCAATCGAATGAGAGGGGGAAAAAAAAAAAAAAGAGAAATCGTAGAAACGTGATAAAATGCAAAAAATGCATTGAAACATATTGAAATAAAACGGTGAAATAAAGGGAGAAAGAGAGAGAGAGAGAGAATATTCGCGTTAGCGTGCCTCGAACTTCCTTGTATATCTGTAGATCTTGTGTCGACGATCTTTTTAGTCTTCGCACGTTGAAAACAAGAGGACGAACAATTCTCTGTGCGCGTATGCCTGAGGCTTTTGATTTAAAACGAGACGCGAAGTCATCAAGGGCAAGACTGATTTTAACTCGCAAAGGCTTGCAAAGAACACAAGAAAGAACAAAAAAAAAAAAAAAAGAAAAAAAGGAAAGGAAAAGACACGGTCTTTTTTTTCTTTTACATTTTTTTTTGCCTTTCCGTTTTTTAAATACATACGACGTCGTAATATATGTACATAATGTATGTAATATATAACATACCTGTCGTCCTTAGTTGAGCTATTCTATTTAATATTTTTCCATTTTTCAAGATACATTACAATTTTGAACAACATTTTTTTAGCTCTACCTGATCTAAGTTAGAAAATTTAAATAAATTTTATAGAGATCTAGGAGAAACAGTTTGTTTATCCTAAAAAGCGAGATAGGATATTTTAACTAAGGAGGATAAATATATACATATACATATATATATATATACGTACATTTAAATGTACATATATTCGTAATATTCGCGAAAATAGAAAGATGATATAATTAAAATAAATATAAAAGCGTTTTTTTGGTCCTTTCTTGACGAGAAAGGTAGACGAAACGCGATCCGTGCATTTTTTTTTCGAGATACCTTAAGTGCAATAAGGACAAGAGAGAGAAAAGTGATGATTTTTATGTTGGCTAGTCATTATACAGCTCTATGAGATACTAATCGTACTACTAAAGCTGTGATTATAATAAAGCCTCTGTGCATACGTTCGCGCAACTCTTATATATAATATTATAGTAATAACGTATTTTGTAGTTTGTTACGATTGTAAGGTACACGGTAGATAGATCGTAGGTATGTCTAACGAGGAAAGAAAAACAACAGTTCCGAATTCGATCGGTCGACTGTTCATTCCGATCTCTTTTCTTTCTTTCTCTTCTTTTCTTACACTCTCCCTCTTCTACCTCTTCTTCGTTCTCCCTTTATCTTTATCGTTTCGATCTCTGTTCCTCTTTTCTCTCTTTCTTTCTCCATCGTTTTTTTCCCACTCCTTTTCCTTCTTTCTTCTTCGTTTGTCACACGTGTTTTTACGGTGCTGGACGAGGTGATGTATCATTATATGAAGATAGAAAAAGAGAAAAAATTGGAAGGACACAATAAAGTAAATGAAAATGTCGTTCGTTTCGAGTATTCCAATGAATTGTTGTTCTGCTATTTGAAGTAACGATGCGAGTTTGTTTTCTGCCTTTTCGATTTTTATCATAGATTTTTTTTTTTTAGTTTATCCGCGTTGTAACATTGTATTCTTGTTTTTAAAGAATACAGTAAAAAAATACACGCGAGGATAGATTTTACGTGTGAGATTTATTCCCCTTTTTATCATGCGATTTTATCCAGAGATTTTGTTTGTTATTTAGATTTAAATAATTGAGTTTATTTGCGTGAAACTTGTGTAGACTAATCGATATGAGATTAACGTTTAGTAGCAGTATTATACGTATTTATTAAAAAAAAAAAAATGATATAAAAAATATCAATAATTTCATAAGTAACCGTATATACATCAAAATCGTTGTTCAGCACCGAAATGCACGTATCTTCCGGATCTTCAGTTTAAGGATCTCAATTATTTTAACCGCCATTCCGCGGACGTACATAACACGAGAATTCTCATTTTATCGCGTATATTAAAAGAACCGTGTATTTTTTCATAAGAAGAAGGAAAAAGGATAGATACTTTCTTTGAAAGAGCATATGTCGGACCAATATAATGTAAAAAAAATTTAAAAAAAAAAAAAAAAAAAAAAAAAAAA
>NW_006263458.1:86517-88477 GCF_000469605.1 Apis dorsata
ATAGGAAAAGTGTAGCAAAGAAAAAAAAAATGAAAAAAAAAAGAAATAAAAAAAATTAATGGTAGAAAAACAAAGAAACATAAACATACTTGAGTGAAGTCTACGATCGATGAATTAATTATCGTTAATAATGATTTTTTTTTTTTTTTTTTACCATGCATCAAGTATTTTATACAATAGGTAGAAATATATATGTAGTCATTTGTTTCCATTTTCGTCTTTTTTCTTTTTTTTATTTTTATTTTTCTTGCTGTTTTTATTTGTTTGTCGCGTATTATCGTTGGGACGCGAGAAACGCGCACGGTCGAAATGGTAATTCCGGGTTCAATCGAAAGTAAATAGAAAGGAAAGCAACGTCGCAAAGTTGAAGGTGATCTTGCGGATGTGTTCCTCGCAAAAGTTATCTGACTGAGCTTTTGTATATATATAAATACGTATACATGTTTATGCAATTAAGGGAATCAAAAATGAATGAAAAAAAAAAAAAATGAGACAAAACGAATGAAAAAAAAAGAGAAGAAAGATATCGCGTATTATATCGTAGAGAATACTGGCTATTGTTTAAAGAAGTATACACGAGAAGCACGAGAACTATAGTCGTTGAGCAATCACACGGAACGGGCAGCTATTTTCTAATCTCTTGAAGTTAATAATTTTTCTTTGTTGTACATGGAACCAATATCTTTTAAACATCTTTTGTACATAATACATAATCTTCTCCTCTTTCGTTTAACGAAAGATTTTTCTCTTACACAATTAGCGTCGATCCTTTTCTATCTTTCTTCGTTATCTCTGTTCTTACCGTTCGTTAAAACGAATTATCAATTAGTTTCGAGCGTAAAGCGTATCATATTACTCTTCTCGTTGTATTGCGTTTAGTTTTAAAATTTCTTAGATTAACTTTTCGTAGCTTTCTTCATATCTTCTTTTTCTTTTTTTCTTCTTTTTCTGTTGAATTTATTTTGCACGATATGCAATATTCGAATATTCGAAATTCCGTTGAAAAAGATACAAGTCGAAATTTAAAAAATTTAAAAATTTTATCATTTTATCATTCTTTAAAAAGATAAGAGATGAATAAATGGAAAATACAATAAAATTTTGATATTACGAAGCTTCGAATCGTTGTTCTCTGTTCTTTTTTTTCTTTATTTTTTTAAGCATACGTAAATGTAATAAGAAAAAAAAATTTGTCGATCGGAAAGTAAGAGAAAGTAGCAAAGTACGTGTATCGTTTCTTATTCTTTTTCTTTTGTAAAAAAAAAAAAAAAAAAAAAAAAAAAAAAATTGAAGAAACGATTTTAAACTGCGATTTCGCGCTTAATTTCTCTTCGCGATGATATTACTCGTTGGGGAAAGCGCGGATGAAAAGTGAATGCGTTATTTGTATACGAGATATTATTCGAAACAAGATATTATTGTTACTCGAACGAGAATCGGAATGAAATGAAAAATTAATACAGTTATTATGGGGTGTCGTGGTATATGTATGGCTTCGAGAATGGCGATATTCCGTGCAATGTGATTGTTGTGTTATCGAACGACGATATTTTTTACATGACCGAAAGGAAAAAAAAAAGTGACTATAATTTATATATGTATCTATATATATACTTATCTATGTCTATATATACATACACATATATTATATATCTTTCTATTTATGTATATATATGTATGTACTTGTTGGATAAATATTTTCATTTATATGCTATTCGATTTATGTTCTCGTTCGACGATTTAAATGTACATACGTTATTATGGCAATTATTATTATTATTATTCTTATTCTTATTATTATTCTTATTATTATTCTTATTATTATTATTCTTATTCTTATTCTTATTATTATTATTTTTATTAATTATTCTTATTCTTATTATTATTATTCTTAATCTTATTATTATTATTATTATTATTATTATTACTATTATTATTATTATTATTATTATTATTATTA
>NW_006263458.1:88506-91081 GCF_000469605.1 Apis dorsata
GTTATTATCATTTCGTGCTCGCCCGTGTCAGTATTATTGTTTGTTTCCCATTCGAAATCTCAATGTATATGGATATATTTGGTTCGTTTCATTCGTGTCTATTAAGCTGTTCCCGAAGAGATTCCCGAACGCTTTCCCGCGTTTTATTTTAAATATCGACGACGCTTGCGCTGTTCGATTCTCGATTTTTGTAGAAACATTTCCTAAAGCTTTCTTAATTGTGATAATTTTCGTGCAGGATACGCGATCATTTCATGAAAAAGAGACTTAAGGGGCAAAAATGTATGGATATTTGGAAAATTCAAGTATTATTTTCTTTTTCTTGACGATATTTTGATTTTATTTATATGTACAGAGATAATCATCTAAATATTAAATTAAATTATGAATGTAAAAAAATTTTAAATCGTGTATTTTATACGGAAATTTTATTTATATTGTAAAAATTTTTTTTATAGAATTTCTTTCCTATACTAAGATATATTAATTTTACATAATTATATAGTTATATCATTATTATTAAAGATTTGTATATATTAAGCGTTAGATTGAAATTTATAAAATTTATTATTAAATTTACATTTGAAAAACAAAGAGCATGGATAGTAAAGTATATCGTATCATGTCATCATCCCATTCATTCTTCTAGCTATTTACGCTCTTTTTGTCTTTCATATATTTTACAAATTTCAAATTGAAATATCTTCTGAACCAATAGTTTTTCGATATAAATAGTAATATAAATTACTATTTTTTTTTTTTTTTTTTTTAATAGGAAAAATTTTTTTTATGCATTCAAAATCACATAGTTCTATTTAAACAAATGAAATCTTTTCTTTTGAAATCTTCTTCGTTATTTAATTTAATAAAAAAATTATTTGCAAAATATGATATTCCCCTTTGAATCGAACAACTTTTGTTAAAACATTTTTTTTTTAATATAATATAATTTTAATCGTGAAATATTTGATCATATTATCCAATTAAACGTAACACTCTGTAAACATAATATCGGGTTATAACGCTTTGAAAAGGCAATGTGGTTTATTTTAACCTTATATCTTTATTTAACATATTCATGATTTTGGTAATGTAATGTAAACTATCATAGCATCATACTCAACACACTTTGCGTGTCGTGATGATCTTCAACGTTGTATCTTATTTGTCAAATAAATTTTTTTTATAGAAATTTATTATGCATGAAATTTTAAAAAAGATGAATTTAGAATTTTTCGATATTTAATTCGAAGTAATATTTTTATGGTTTATGTAATTTTTTTCTAAGAATCAAGCTTGAGATTAAAAAAAATAATCGATATCATAATTTTATAATACGATAGTTTTTCGAACGCTCGAAAATATTCACGATGTAAAAAAAAATATTTTAGAATTTTTATTTTTAAAACGCGCGTCTTAACAGCAAGTACTTGACGCTTTCAAATAGCCATACGTTTTTTCTAAATAAAAAAAAAAAAAGAAAAAAAAAAAAAAAAACACTTTGATTGTACATATGCGATGAATTATTCATTGCACGATAAAAAAAAAATTTGACGACACAGGATTAGAAAAGAAATCTTTATCATGTTCAGATCATGATTGTCATTCATGAAAAACATCACAAACGAATAATGATAATTATCTTTGTATGCGTAAATTTTGAGCAAATGAGCAACAACAGACTGCCTTCATCATAAATAATAAATAAAAGGAAATAAGAAACAAAAATAACAGTATTTAATAAATAGTTATTTCTAACGTGATTGTCAAATAATAAATCATAAATATTGACAATGGCGCACTCTCTTAAAATACTCTTATTCTATCTGAAAGGATCGTGGAAGTCGAATCGAGTGAGATACGAAGTAACGTGAAAATATGAAATACGAATTAACATTAGAACGCATTAGAATTTTGAGAATTTCTTTTTTTAAGAAATCTCACATCATCGCGATCATTTTAATGATATCCGATTTTCTTGATTATATATATATATATTTTTTAACTAGTACCGTCATTAAATACTCTTTTCTTGACTCATATTCAAGAATTTTCTTATTAGTTTAATTAAGCGTATAATATAATTTTCGAAGACTGAAGAAATTTAAATGATTTTATTTTAATTTCAATTTACGTATTATTATCACGTCTATTTATTAGTTACAATCATAAGAATTATTATTGTTCTTATTATACACATTTTAAAATTATAAATGATTCTAGTGTTAAATTTTTTCGTTCGGATTGTAAGCGAAGCGAACCTAACCTGTACACTTAACCTGTACACCCAAAAATATACCCGTATCTTTCTCAAGTCAACGAAACAGCATAACGAATACACGAAAAGTAAACACACACGATCGACTTTCACGACATTCGAATTCGATATTGTTCGATTTTTCGTCCTGCGACAATTTTTACAATTCGTCCATTGGTGTTTAAATAGGGCTTCGAGAAGTATCGATTATTTCGATAATTTTCTTCGTACCTAGTCGATGAGAGATAGTTTTACGATTTACAAGTATTTTTCATTTGTTTCTTTTTTCTTTTTCTCTCTTTTTTTTTTTTTTTTTTT
>NW_006263458.1:91291-91540 GCF_000469605.1 Apis dorsata
GAGCACGTCGACGAACGTAACCAGTTGTAATGCCCGGAGAGAAAAACCTTCGATATCGCGTTACAAATGTTACGTGGAAACGTCGCTCGATAGAGGGGCAGTTATTCGATCTATCCTTTGAGGATATACCGCTTTGAGTGATTCAGGAACGAAGCGAACGAAGATCGTTTTCGAAGATTTTATTATCGATCGAGTCGATTCTGTTTCTCGATAACTTTTTTTTTTTTTTTTTTTTTTTTTTTTTTTTTT
>NW_006263458.1:93422-94634 GCF_000469605.1 Apis dorsata
ATCACGTGAATCGAGGGTGGTGTGCGAATTTAATAAGGGGGGAGGGGAGGGCGAAATCAATCTCGATTTATTATCGAGGCTGATCTACCTTTCTTTCTTTCTTTTTTTCTTTTTTTTTTTTTTTTTTTTTTTTTTTTTCTTTCACGAGAAAAGGAAGGGAGGGTTACGACGAGATAAGACGAGATAAAGAGGAAAAAGAATCGAGAGTTGCGGGGCGGGGAATAGGGGTGAGGAAGAGAGAGAGAGAGAGAGGAAGGGGAAGGATAAAAAGAAAAAAAAAAAAAAAATACGATTAAAAAAAACGATGCTCGCGTCGCTCGACATTGCGCCTGTACCATTTTGCTTCTTTAGCAGAGTACAATGCCATTTATTTTTGTAATACGTTTACGTAGGATAGCTATTATTTTTATAGAGGTTTACCGTGCTACCAGTAAGTCTTATAGAGGCCTGCGAAAAATGAAATAGCGTAGGATTTTTCATAGCGGAGCCGCGGATTCCACGAGATAATAAAATTTTATTATGGACAAAAGTCACTTGATGGATTTTCGATGAATTAAGAAAAAGATTTAAAAAAAAAGAAAAAAAAAAAAAAAAAAAAGGACACGCACTTCTAGTACTGGCTTTTATTTTCGACATTCGTACGACACGTTCATATACACATACATATACACACACACACACACACACACACACACACGTTTCTTCTTTTATTACGAGATTTATACGTACGTGCAACCAAACATCCAGAGCAATGCTTCTTTAGAGGAACATCGTCGACAGGAACAAGCACAAGCAATCCGTATTTTAACGCCACGAAATCTTCATTAGGATAAACTTTGTTAGCTCGATGCATATATTTTAGAAAATGGGGAAAATACAGAGCAATAAAAGAAAGGAATAAATAATAGAGATTATTTCTTTCTTATGCGAGACATAAAGCGATTTTTACCGCATCGACGATAATTTCGCCGATCTCGAATATTCATTTTTTTACCCGTTAAATGATCGATTATCGTAGAGGCGGTACAACGTAGAAAGTAACACGCAATATTTCTTCCGCTAATTGCTGCTTTTCGTGAAATTAATCCCGGATGAATTTCCGAACGAGCCTCTTGACGCGTGGTAATTTTAAGATATTTTAAAATAAAGACAGAAAAAAACATAATAAAACCATATATATATATATATATATATATATATATATATATATGT
>NW_006263458.1:96269-96822 GCF_000469605.1 Apis dorsata
AATTTTCTAATCAAACAAGATCAAATCACATTAAAGCTAATATAGAATACATACCTTGATGCCATTGTATAAATAATTAAATTAATAATTAATAGAGCTATCGAGTCAAAGAAAATCGCGAATATGCGATACGCGCGAAAAACTTCGAAGAGAAGTTAACCTCTCTTGTCGAGCAGTATTGCAAACGATATTTCGTTCGAAGCGTATCGATATTTTTATAAACGAGTTTGCTATCTTCAACTAACTTCTCGCGCGTTTCGCCTTGCGATATTTCAGAGATCTCCGTTTCTAACGTCTTCCCCAATTTTATTGGAATTATTCCATTGTTTTTTTTGTTTGAATACCGATTTTTAATCAATAGAAACAATCGAAATTCGATTTATGGATTCGATGTTTATCATAAACATTATAAAAGCTATACAGAACGCATGTACACATACAATGGTCAAAATCAATACTTGTATGGTCTACAATAAACCTGGGGATTTATTAAATCAAAGAAAAAAAAAAAAAAACAAAGAAAAGTAAAGAAAAAAAAAAAAAAAAAGGGGAA
>NW_006263458.1:97058-100066 GCF_000469605.1 Apis dorsata
TGATTGGCTCGTTAGAGCGTAAGTACTATATACAGACGTAAGATTTTTTATTGCTGATATTTTTCCTCAGGTCGAGTCTTGAACGGTGCCTAAAAAGCTTTGATTAAGGAGAGATCAAGAAATAAAAAGCAAGTTCTGAATTGCGTGTCAATGAACTTTTTTTAGAAACGAAAAAAAAAAGAAAAAAGAGGAAGAAGAGAAAAAAATGGGGATTATTTATTGGATTCTCGCGGTGTGTCGTTTCGCGTTCGTCCTCGACAAGAAAAAAAGAAAAGAGAAAACAAGATTGTACGATTCGAAGAGAAAGAAAATGAATTAAAGAAAGGAGAAAGCAGGAAATTAATAACAAAAAAAAAAAAAAGTAATTAGATGAAATCGATTCATCTCAGAGGAACAAAAGATTTTGATGCGACACGACGATAAAGATAAGATATACCTATATACATACCGTCGATGCGTAGAAAGTACCATGTCATATATATGTATATTATATATAACAAAAATACGCGCGTGTGTATGTATGTATGTGTACGAGTGAATTTGGATATTTGAAAAAATTTGTGTGCGTATGAGTGTGCGTGAAATGTTAAATAAAAGGATTATTGTAGTGCTCCATTTAAGGAAAGCACGCAGGCTGCGGCGAAAATTGTGCTGCAACCGGTTGCAGAATTATTTTTCTGTCAAAAAGTAGGTCGACTGTGTCATGGAGCAAGTTTTCTTCGGTCCAAAAGTTTTATCAAGGAAATGAACTTTCAATATTGTAAAATATGCATATAATTAATTTTCAAGAAATAAAATATGTATTGTAAAACATTGTAAAAGTGCATGAAAAATATAGATGAATAAATTTTTTTGTAATAAGTATAAGGTTATGTTTTTATTAAAAGTATTAAAATTTTTATTGAAAATTTGAAAATATTTCGAATAATCAAGATTTTAAATGAATGACGAAACAATTGAATATCAAAAAATATTTTGATATTCGAAAGAAATCGATTTATTTATTAAAAAAGGCATATATTCTATGATATTATGATTTCTTCGAATTAAAGTAAAGTTCGTAACACGAAACACAAATTTGTTCCATGATATTGCTTATTTTTACACAGAGAATATGATTTAATTTCTAATAGCACCACTACTTTTGCCGCATCTTGTTTAATCGAAGAGAATAATATTAAAGCTACATCTAATATAAAGGACAATGAACAAGTAGATAGGTTACGCCGATACATGTATGTACCTATAAAATATAAGACGAGAGTACGCACTTTTGTAATAGTAGTTTTGAGAAATAAAAACGAAATAAAGCGAAATAAATGATAGTGAATGATATATATATATATGATATATATATCACATATATTAGATAATATAAATATAAAGAAGAAAAAAGAGTTGACGCTTGATACACCATAGTTTTCACCGACATATCCTGGTTGAACACATCCTCTTTACGTACATACTGCATACTAGTTCTTATTATGATACCACCACACGATTACTACACGAGAGTATAGGGTATTTTATGAATAAAAATGACGATAATATCATTATTATTATTAATTATTATTATTGATTGTCACATGATTATTATTGTTTATTACGATTCTTGATTATTATCGTATCATTACGATTATGATTATCGAGAATATAAATACGTATAAACGTAACGATGGTACAACTAAGGCAAGTATGTACTGTACATAGCTGTCACTTACCCTCTGCCCCACCATGCAACTATATAAATATATAAATATATAAATAAATCTCTATATATATATATAAATACATAAAGCCATTATATTGCAAAACATTAATCATTGTTGTACTAATGATTATTTTGAAATAATATTGTCTTTATTATTATTATTATTATTATTATTATTATTATTATAATTATTTTATCGTAAACAATTGTAATTATTATTAATATTAATATTATTATTATTATTATTCTTATTATTATTATTATTATTATTATTATCATCGCTACTTTATATGATTATCGCGATAAGAATATGTCAAGGCCGCGTGTAATTTTAATTAGCGTACGATATTATCATTTGCGAAAGTAGATCCTCACTCTTAGCTAAGGAAGATAGAAAAATTGTATTTTCACTTTCTTCACAGATTGGAATTCTACCTCACTTTTATTGATACTACCATTGAACGACGAAGAAAGTATGAAAACCGTGAAAACGAAGAAAAATGAAAAATGAGAAAATTATTATGTCACATTCTTCGTGCACTTTTTTTCTATTCTTCCACGTAATTTATTAGACATATTGAAGAATTCACGAATCGGATCAAAATGCTTTTCATTATTAATTATTATTTTTATTAAGTAACAAGTATTGTTAAAATAAAACTGCAGCGACCTCAGCCTGTGATAGTTAAAAAAGGATATTATTTAAATTAAGTATCCGGTGTATTATGTGAAATATACATAGAGAACATCGATCAGTTATAGTTTCGATGGGTCGAAATATGTTTATGTACACGTTGCGATTGGACTTTTGTTAGGAAGACTCTTGTGCCTAGAATCGAGCTCATTATAACACAAAGATATTGTTAATTACGAGAAAAAGAGAAAAAAAACGGATAATTTGATAAAATATTGCGTGCAGTTTCAATCGATAATAGTCAAGTCATTTTTTATAAATTCCATTTTTGTAATATTTTATGCTAAATATATACAGTACAATATATATTATTTTTAACTTAAAATTTTGCCTTAAAAAATTCACTGATTCGTTGCGTTCTCTTAACAAAAATTCAAACAAAATATTATTTATTTATATTGTTACACAATAAGATATTACTTTGAAATTTATCTATAATTGTATGTGATAAGAGACGAAAGTGTAGTAGCCACAGAGTACGTAAATAATAAAAATGTAACAAATGTATCATTGAGTGCTTTAAGCATATGTATACATGTGTAACAAACGCTGTGCGTTTGTGATCATGATTTTTTTTTTTTTTTTTTTTTTTTTTTTTTTTTT
>NW_006263458.1:100329-105973 GCF_000469605.1 Apis dorsata
TTCTCCTTTTCTTATGTTAACTTATGTTAACTTGTGTCTGACGTGTGAAAAGTTCGAAACGAACATAAGTTTTACATACGGTATGTTCCTTTATTAGAAACACAAAAGAATCACTTATAATTAGCTGTAATATAATTGCCTATAGGGCTTCGTAATATTTTTTCAATATATATACATATATATATATAATAATTGTATTGTGATGTTAACTTAAGCTATGAATAAAGATGTCGGAGAATTTTTCGAGGTCGCTGTAGTAAATCCTATTGCTGAGATGACGGATCACTTTCTCAATTTTTTAGCTTATTCGACGAACGCTAAGAAATAAGCGAATGTCGATTATTCTCGATAAATAAAAAAAAAAAAAAGCCAGAATGTACCCGCATAATTATATTGAATGACGATGAAATGGCGATGATTGATTGGAACTGTACATTGTGATCAGCAAACAGACTACAATGTAGTTTGTTCGTGATTGAATGAACAAACGGAAACACTTGTGTAATAAAGTAGATATCCATACAACAAAAAAACATCGTATTCTTTATTCTTCTCACTTTCCAAAAAAGAAAGAAAAAAACGATCGACCACGAATCTTACGTTTAAATAAATTTTATTCTATAATGATTAATATAAAACTGTTTTCTTTTTTTTATTCCATTTCAACGTCTACAACAGCATCTTCTACTATCACTTGCTCTGATGTTACAGGAGTCTGTACCGTAGGTAAAGGATCAGGAGATCGAGTGTAAGTATTACTGGTCGAATGTTCCTTAAAATATTCACCACCTTTTTCTTCGTATTCTTTTTTGCTTACTAAAAATTCAGGAAGATTTCCATTTAGACCAAAATCCCTTGCGCCATACCATGCGTCTATGCTGGTATTTTTTGCAATATTTATTTGAAAATTTGATCCAAATGGTCGCATTTCACGAAGTTCTCGATTCAATCTTTCAAGTAAACCAGGAAATTTCGTTGGACCTCCAGTAAGAAATATATTTCCTACCAATCGTGATTGCTGTTCGGATGGATAAAGCTTCAAAACGAATTCGATTGTTTCTGCAATGCCTGCTTCCACGGAACCTATCATAGATGGTTGAAATAATATTTCTGGTGCTCTCAAACGTTCCACTCCCACATGTAATTGATGAGTTTCTCCAGGAACCATAGGGACATTAGATCCAGCACCGTCAAATTCTGGATCATGATGTCGTAACACATCTTCCAATTCCATAAGTTTTTCTTGTTCTACTTCTGAATCTGAGTCTCCACCTTCCTGTGTAAAAAATGTAAAAATTAAGAAACATAATTTCGAAATATATTTAAAAGTGAAAGAAAAAATATTTTAAAAATCTGTACGAACCCTATTTATAACTTTATAAACATCCCAATCTTCGTCTCTCATACCAAAATCATCATCGCGTTTTTCTTTTCTTGCTAATTGACTTATTATGCGCATTCTTTCCTGTGCGGCTGCTGTTCTACGTTTTGCCATATCTTGTCTACGTTGTCTTTTAGCCATTCGTCTTTCTAATATTTCTTGCCTATAAAGAAAAACATTTAACATCGTTAAGATGATAAAAAAATTAGTTTGCTTCGTACCTTTTCTTTCGTACACTAGCGATCCATTCGTCAAAATCTTGTTGATCTTTAGGTTGTAGACTGGATTTTATTTTTGGTTTTTGTTCTTCCATTGCGATGTTTTCCTCCTGTGAATTAGCCGCTACTATTTTTTGCCTAGTTCTTTCTACTTTTGCTTGCAAATTATTAATCATTTTTATTAAATCTGCTTCGTTTGCGAGAGAGTAAGTTTTTAATGCTTGATCGAATTCATCTGTTTCACCTTCTTCTAATAAATCTTGAACGGCTAATAATTGATTTAATTGTTCTTCATCTTCTGCTAACTAAAAATATATTTTTCTTAATTATTGAAATAAATTTATATGCATAAATTAATAAAAATTACAAACTCTTTCTTCTCTTTTTCTAGCATTGATTTCCATTAATCTTCTAGCTAATTCCCGTTTTCTTTCTTTTTGCTGTTCAACTGTTAAACCAGGTGCATTTGCAGGAGCAACATAGGGTAATTGTACTCTTAATACGTTCATATCATAATAATCTGGATCTGCCCACTTAGACGTTTCTTCTTGATAGTTTAAAGCTATCATTGAATGTTCATGTATTAACTCCTATTTGAAGAAAATAAAGTCAAAAATTTTTTACATTGAGATATAAATCATTTCTGTACCTCTGCTCGACTAGGTGTTATAGCATTAACATGAACAGGATATTTAAGTTGAAGCAATCTATGCATATAAGATGTAATGTGGTATCCACCAACATTAATTCTTCTTGAATTTACAGGGTCTGCTTTACCATCTAGTATAGGTATTATATGTGTAGTATGATATCCAATACTAATTATTAAACCATCAGACGGACAATTATTATGCTGATAAGAAAATAAACAATCCACTCCATAAGCTATTGCAGGTACATTATAACATTCAAATAAAAGTTCCGCCATTACTAAAATCAAGATTATAAAATTTAAATTTTAAACTAAGATCAGATATTTTTTATATATTTATGTACTTACAATTTCTTGAATAATTAGGATTAAGAAATGCTTCTGTTAAAATTATAGGATGATTCACTGCACCTTCCGTATCTATTCCCATATGAGTAAAAGTATAATCAAATATCTGTTCTTGAGCTTCAAAATGTGTAACTACATTTCGATCAAATTGTGTTTTTAATTGAAATCTAACAGCTTCAATATTAGTTATATCATTTCCAACCTGAGGTTCACCATCCTTTTTACCACGTTCTTTGCGTGGTTTAGCGATAAGATTTTTAAATACTAATTGAGGTTCTTTCTCAGTAGCCCAACCAACTCTACAATTGTACGATCCTAAAAAAATTATTTATAAATTAGTATTATACTTATTTTATATTATATAATAATATATTACAGTGTGCTTACCATTATCAATTACAAGCGGTGTTGCTTCGGATTTTACTCTATTTGGATAAAGATGAATAATATCAGGTACTGGTTTTACATCTTTTAATTCAAGAACTTCCATTTTTGTATTAAATATGTTATTTGTTACTTTTTTAATTAGACAATAAAAAATATTTATATCACAAACAAGGCAAATGATATAGATCTATCATCAAATGCATTTTTTTGTCGAATCTCTAAAATGATATTACTACCTTAATGTTATTCAATCATAAATTAAAATTAAATTTTTTTGTGAAAAGCATAAATAAATTATACGAAATATTAACTAATTCTTTAAATATTTTTTCTTATTACATTTCAAAAATGTGTAAAATTATCGGATATTTGAAACAATATAGCCATCTAGCAGTGAATAAGTAGAACTAATTGCTAAATACCAAAATCAAAAAATTAAAATTTCTTACTATATTATTGTAAGCTATATTTTTATCAAATTAAAATTCAGAATTTTTAAATCTTTAAAAATTAAAAAATTAAATCTATATATTGAAAAATTTTTATTTTTTAATTTTCTCCTATAACGATTAGTTTCACCTATTGTTGTGCATCGATGCTTAAAATTATTACCAGCGAATGGTTAATTCTATTTGTTCATCAATAGATGGCGCGTTGATGTCAAAAAATTAATATCAGCAGATGATTAGTTCTGCCTGTTTACTACTAGATGGCTATAGTATTTCTATATTCATTGTATAATCAGTATAATTTTTAAAAGTTTCTTATAAAATTAAACTCACGTTTTCTTTAGAGTACAAGTTTTAATTTGAGCTTTTAAGAATTAAAAATTTATTCAAGAAATGAGAGATAATTAGATTTTTCACAATATTTGAATAGGAAAATAATATTTAAAGAAATTTATTACAAATATGTCTGATTAATTACTTTAATTGATAAATATAAATTATTAATCGTTAATTATTATATACATACAATTAAAAATTTTTAAAAAAGGATTACAAATAAAAGAATTGTTGCATAATCTTTAGAAATACTATCCACATTTATCTGAACAAAAGAGGTATTCAAAATATCGACCTTTGACATTACAAATATCATAAATTACATTACATCGAATCATATATTATAATCATACAATTTTGCTATTTACTATTCTTTCAATAGTAATTTTTTAATAGTAATTTTCTTTTAATACTTTTCTTCTTCAAAAATATTTATTTACCTATAAAGATTTTTATTACACAAAAAAAATTAAAAAAAAAGAAAAAAATTAACGGTTCATAATATTTATCTAAATCATTCTTGCATCATCCGCCATTTCTAATGTTCTTTCTACCATCTCTGTACATATATCATCTCGTATTCGCGATAAATCACAAACGGTAGACCGACATGTCGTGACTCTGGTTAACTTTACAACGTGAATTGAAATTGTTCTGCTTTCTCGAGCCATTAGTCACGGGATACTGTTTTTAAAAAGCGATCGTTCGATGAAAGAAGAAAGTAAAATGGTATTTTTATTCAAATCGTCTAACGTTCTTTTCTTTACGTTTCATAATAGGCGCCACAGGCATGAGCCTTCGTACATTTTATTACTCATTACCTATATTATAACAACTACTTTTTCAATTGCAGAAAAAAACCAAAGCAAAGTTATAAACAGTGGTCGTGTCGAGGAAAGATAATATGGAAATATTCAAAGAATCCGGAAGAGAACGTGTGCACAGAAATAACGATATTAACGTTCATGGACACTTTCAAAGTGTTGCGCAAATATAATTTCACAAACGCGCATGAAATCCTACATTCTCGATTGATTGAAAAGAGATTTGGTGATCATTCTTCAATCGTTACTTTCATAAACCTGTTAAGAAATAATGAATGAACGTTACGTCTGTATTATTATTCTTGTTTTAATATTTTTTTCAAGTCATTAAACTTTATAGCCTTATGGCCTTTGTTTTTGGATAAATATATATATATATATATATATATAATTATAAGTACGCAACATTCATTTTATTTCTTTCGTTTCAGTTATAATTTTATCTATTGCAAAATTAAATCTCTCTAATAAACAAGTCTTCTGTCACGTTTGTTTCGATACTATTATAAATAAATTAATCGTTTTTGTCAATAGATTTCGAAACACTCGTCAGTTGGCAAACGATAGAGATACGTCGTTTTAATCTATATATCTTGCTTTATTTTTAAAATCATTTATCTAACTCGTGTTCAAAAAACTTTCTATATTTTCTTCTAATTTTATCTCCAAACATTTTAAAATGTTTCCCAAATTTATAATAATTATCCTTTTTAATTTTCACACAAAATTTTAATCCAAAATAACGAATAAGCAATTACTCTTTACTCTCTACACATACAACAGCTTAACACAACAGATTAATACAATTTCATCGCTTTGCAGAGATTCACATCCTCTTCGATTGCTCTGAATCCTTTTGAATCAAACCAAAATCGATCGGCCGAATCGATCCTGAAATATATCCCAGCTTATCACGTATTCATAACAAATAGAAGGTGGGGGGCACCCGGAAGGAGACGAACAACCAGATATACGTACATATATATACATATATATATTTATACATACATATATATATTTATACATACATATATATATTTATACATACA
>NW_006263458.1:106545-109370 GCF_000469605.1 Apis dorsata
GTACATATACATACGGTAGACCGACATGTCATATACATACATATATATATATTTATATCCAGTACTTGTTTACTAGGCGGAGAGATAAGAAGAGAGGCGGGAAACCGAAAGCAAGCGGGCAAAGTTGTAACGTTTGGTCGAGGAAACGTGGATATATCGGGCACTGGCGTGGAAGAAAAGCAAGTAGTAGAGCAAGCGAGAAAGGAGTTTCGGCGAAAGGGGGGTGGGGGTTGTGAAATGCAAGCAAGGATGCAGAGGTGGTGTGGCGAATCAGGACCAGTTTCAGGCCTGCGCTCACTCTTCATACCCACGTTGCTGCGTGCCGTAGACGGATCGTGAGAGAAGAAAGAAGAGGAAGAAGAAGAAGAAGAAGAAGAAGAGGAGGAGTGTCTCCTGGCCCTCGGTGTTTATAGATCAAAGGATCGAAAGAAAGCAAGGAAGGAAGGAAAAGGGAAGAAAAGAAGAAAAAGAAATTGACCATGTTGACTCGAGCCGTTTTCTCCTCGATTTTGTTGATCACTTGCGTGACCTTGGGCAGGGCGCAGTTTCGGTGTCCCGAGCCAAAAGGCTTCTTCCCTGACCCGGAACAGTGCGACCTCTACTTCGCCTGCGTGGACGGAAAAGCGGAAGAGAAGCTCTGCAAGGATGGACTCGTCTTCAGGGACGACAATCCTAAGAAGGAGCTGTGCGACATCCCTGCCAACGTGCCTTGCGGAGACAGAACTTTGCTTCGTGAGTTTTGCAATCGTCAAAAATATTTTTTTTCTTTCCCTCGAATTTTTCCAATCTTTTTTCCTCAATTACTCGAGCCGCGAACGATTTAAAGAAACATTTTAATTTCGTAGCGATTTGAAGAGTATAAGAAGGAGGTGAAGTGCGATGCAACGACAAGTGTTTATTTATTTTTATCGTTGGAGAACCTGGAGAGTACCTTCGATACCTTGGAGCTTATGCCAAGACCGATGGTGAAAGTTACGTGTACGGCGAGAATATTCCGGTCACATTGTCCTACGTCTGTTTTTTCGAGAAATCCCGAACACGGACGTGAATCGAATCGCGGAACAGGCGAAAATTTTCGTCGAAAAAGGAACGATGCGATCTGAAAATGGAATTCGAAAATGGAATTCGACCGTGCGAATAATCGAAACGTTCGAAGAATGAAAATTAGATTTTGGGGATAAATCGCGAACGATGCGATTAAATTGTAACCGAACCGGTTCCGTCGCGAAATTAAATCGCTTTTCGAATTTTATTAATCTTCGCTTTATTTTATCCTCTTTCAATCTTTTTCTCTTTTTTCCCCCGCTTTTATCGAATAAATTTACATGCTAATTTTTCTACAAAGGAATACAAAGAATACAAAGGAGGACTCTTTACTTTTCTTCTTTCTTTTTTTCGAGCAATTTGATTAAATTTCACAATTTTATTTTTATCTCTTCTTCGATGAGATCTGTTTTAAAAAAAAAATTATAATTTTATTATATTCCAATGAAATCTTCATCTTCTCGAATGTAATTTACAATACATATAACATTTTACAATAATTTATATTAATTTACAATGTATATTGTTGAGATGGTTAAATGGATCTGTTATTATCGACAGAGGAGCCACAACCGAGCAAAGGATGCCCCCGCGCGAACGGCTACTTCAAGCACGAGGACCCAACCGCGTGCGATCGTTTCGTGAACTGCATCGACGGCGTTGCCCAGACAATGCCCTGCCCACCCGGCCTCATTTACGAGGACAAAATGTCGAGTTGCGTGTGGCCAGCCGACGCAAGTAGATTGTGCGAGAACGTGAAGAGGGACGTTCTCGACGACGGTTTCGTATGCCCTGACGGGGACGTGCCCGGCCCTCTGGGCAGGATTCTACCCCATCCGACTTATCCCCATCCGGACGACTGCGCCAAATTCTACATCTGCAAGAATGGCGTGGTGCCGCAGAAAGGGCAGTGCGAGCCTGGCACCGTTTACAGCGAGGACAGCTTTAAATGTATGGATCCTGAGAGCGTTCCTGGATGGTAAGTATTTTTTTTTTTAAAGGAAAACGAATGGCGGTAAGATTGATTTTTTGAAAAAAATCTATGCGATTTTTACGATACGATGGACGCTTGTTTCTCTTCTCCATGCAGATTTCCATGTATTTTATTATATTTGGCGATCATTTTTTTTTTTTAAATTTATAGGTTTCTTATCTGAATTTCGATATTTCTGATCTACATCGTATATTTTAGCACAATCTTTGGCAAAAAATATCCGATCATTTTTTGAATTTTATGTAAAAATGTTTACATAAATTTTGATATATAATCTCTTTTTATATATAATTCTTAATAAAAAGTTATTCTTTGAAATTTATGATTTTTATATTATCGTTTCGATCGTTGGGATCGTTTATTTTTCAATTTGATGAAATTGTCGATGCATGTAAATGATAAATTTACAAGAGTAAATTTTCATCAATTTTTATCCAAAAATTTTTTTACATGTCGTCTGGTAAACCGATCCTTTTAAAAGTTTGAATTAATTTTAAAATAGTTCTATTATATAAATATTCTATTTTAAGAGAGGTAGTCGAAAATTTTTTGCCAGGAATGTATTCCTAAAATTTATAATGGAGGACGAAAAAAACGTTTTAACCTTTTCTCGTGTTAATGCAAATTATGCGTTTATTAAATTCAGACAAAAATTTTGATTTTCGTCGTCTTTTCTTTCTTGTTCCAGCGAGGATTACTACAAGAGCAAAAACTAATTAAAGACAAGGTGCCAGTTACTCAGCGATACGTCTGTAACGCTTAATTTTTTTTTTTTTTTTTTTAAATT
>NW_006263458.1:109550-114430 GCF_000469605.1 Apis dorsata
TGAGTAGCCTTTGCATACACCTCCCACGATAATTATACCTTTCTCCTTATGTAAACGGACACTACGTTACAGAAATTTATTGCGTCCGACAACTTCGTTGCGGCTTGTTCTCGTAGAAAGATCAATAACCACGAGTTAAAAATTTGCCATAGAAAAACATATATTTTCGTGTTTTTCCTCTGAAGACAATTATCACATCGAATGTAATTCAAAAGTGATCTTTCTAAACGTAACGTTTCTTAACGAAGAACGAAAAATTGTTTCGCTCAATTATTGCCAGATATATAATTCAGTTTCTCTTTTCAGGCAGATTGATTGCACATACAAAGAGACATTGAATAATCACGAAAAAAGAAAAATTGATCCCGTTTGAATACAATACAAAGCGCTTATAATAATTCAACAATTTCGCTTAATTCAACCTCTGATTGCAACCTTTCTCTTTACGTAATTTTACGATGTGCCCGATGAAACAATTCCCTCCTTCGAGCCTATTTCGCCGTTGAAAAATTGTGAAATCTCCGTGTTCTTCGTACTCTATTTATTTCAAGAATCACTCTCAAATTATTCCCTTCCATTACGTAATACATTTATTACTTACTCTTGTGTACACGCGTCAAGAAGGATGAACGATGAGCGAATTTATTATATTGCTCAAACGAGATCGATCCACTAGTTAACGAAGAAGAACCGTCGAGTTTCTGCGAGGGAAAACGTCGAAGATACATACATACATACGTCCCGTACGTATTGGACAGAAACCGCTTGATTGGCCATCGATCAGACGTCACGTGACCGTGACGTATTCGTTTTCGTTTATCGGACCGGTTCATAACGTGGAGCGGTATTCTCGTCGGCTTTCACTATCCATGCCGGAGCAGATCTGATTCCATCGAAGAACGGGAGCCATTGCTCCAAGTATGATCGTTGCGTAATGCCAAAGCCTCGAGGGATAACCGTATGTATCCGCTTGTGCATCGGACAAATCGTGTTCGTATGTATAGTACGTTCGTATATATATATATATATATATATATATGTATACACGTATTGTACATCTCTGAGGTGTTTTTAAATGGTTGACTGACGCGGATAACGACGCTTTCAGCGATTGTACAAACGAAAGAAAAGATTTATGAATAGGTTGAAAGATTGAAAGGATATATATATGATATGCGCGTTGTTTGGTTGGATTAGATTTACAAAATTTTTATTTCTTTGTCGTTAAGAAATACGTGTGAATAGTTTCACGATTTTGTAACCATTGAATCGATTAATGGAGTAATTAATGGCTAATGGCGTAAATGCATGTTGTGACGCGTAAATACAACCGTCGGGGATATACTTTGGCATTAACTCCTTAACGAGTCTAATATCGCGTGAAATTTTTTTACGAATAGATCGAAGAATAGATCGATTATGATTTACTTTTTACTGTTATACCGAGACATACCGTGTATTGATTATTTTATAATCGAGATACCGATTATCCAAGCAATCAACATACCGAAATTATCTGATGCAAGTTAATTATTAAACTGGAATAACCAACGTGTATAAATTTGCGTTAATTAAGGAATGTGCATGAAAATGTTAACAAGAGGGAAATGTGAAATTACGTGATGTTACAAAACATGTTATTTACCAGTTTTGCATATTATCAAGGTATTTCATCAACGGATTCAATTTTAAGATGTTTAACGAGTAACAAATATCATCGCTTCGTTTACGATCCACGATGGAAAAAATATTCTCTTTTTCTTTTTCCGTTATGTAATTCTTGATGATTGTCATGCAACTAAGCGAGGCGTAACTATAGGTTATCGACTCTTTTAATTTTCCAAAATGTCAATGCGGTTACGTGAAAGCTGGTTCTTCTTCTTCTTCTTCTTCTTCTTGTGCAAGTATTTTTTATAATATTAAATCGCGCTTAAAGGGTAAGTTTCAAATTTTCATTTCATAGGAAAAAAAAAAAAATTTCTTTTTTCTTCAACCATTTAAAATTTTCATCTCATAGCTATATAAGTAAATACATAAGATAGAAAAAAATTTCTTTTCCCTTTGTTTTTTCCCGAAATTTTTTTTGAAAATGGATAAAAAAGAAATTTCCTTTTTTCGAAAATTTTCATCGAAAATAGACATCGAAAAAAAAAGTTTTCCTTTCTTCGAAATTTTCATCGAAGATAGACGAAAAAAAAAAATTTTCCTTTTTTCCGAAATTTCTATCGAAGATAAATGGAAAAAAAAAAAATTTCCTTTTCTCCAAAATATCGAGCACAGGTAAAAGAAAAAAAATTTCCTTCGAAATTTCTATCGAAGACAGACGAAAGAAAAACATTTTCCTTTCCCTCGTTTCGTTTTTCCAAAATAATCATCGATCTCAAAATCTCAGCTCGCTCGGCTTCATTCGGTTCGGTTCACCGAAGCCGCACGAAGAAATCGAATCGGAGAACCGATGGTACACGGGTGGGGTAACCAGAGAGCAACTATACCGAGCAAGTGAAGGGAGAAGCTCTCTGTTCCGAGGTCGGTAACTAAGTGTCAGTAGTCAGAGTCGACCCGAGTGGAGGATCAGACCGAACGAGCACTATGATCGAGCATCGGAGGAGCGTGACCCTATTGGCCCTGCTGCCTTTTCTGCTCTCAGGTAACTATTTTTTTTTTCTCTCTTCTCTCTCTCTCTCTCTCTTTCTCTCTCTGTCTCGGTCGAATCGATCACCTTCACCAGTATTCCTCGACGAGTTGTCCTCGTGACGAAACTTACTCCTCTACGAATGGATGCCCCGCGATGCGTCTCGAGAAGCGCATCGACCGCTCTCCGGGTTGCATCCCGACAGGCGTCTCGATTCGATCGTTCCCCCGAGTTACGACATCCATTTTGTACAATTTCAATAGCTTTCACCTCCTCTCGCCATATGGTTGAGTCGAACCGACCTATGATATAATGGCGGAGCCCGTCTACCTAGCAGAATTGATTGAAAAATTAATTTGTTAAAATTTGGAATAAAATTATTCATAGATACCCCAGAACAATCGAACCATTCAAATTTTATACTTTTTTTTTTACGATTATTGAAAATATGACTTTTAACAAAATTAATATTGCAATTTAATAAGATAGAAATGTTTATTATATATACGTAATTTATTTTCATGATATCATTTTAATTATAATCATTTATATATGAAAATAGATAAGTATAAATATTACAGATCGATATTTCTAGCGCAATTGTCGAATAAATTATTCGAATAATTCATTAAAGTAACTTGAATCGCTTAAATTTTTCCCATCACTGCTACCGAGTTTGCATGCCTCGTTATATTATACGAATATATACATCGACGATCACGATTTACTAGAGATGTATTATTCATGTTCGCGCTATTCAGACGGCACGGCACGCTATCGCTTTTTTTATTCGTCTTTAAATATTATTTTTATATCTTCTTCGTTGTATTTTCCGATCTGTGTATTTAATGCTATCTCTGTCACACCGCCTGAAAGAATTTGAAAGAGATTCAATATTTTATATTTACATTCGTAATTTTCTTCTCTTAGTGTTTGTTGAATATTCATGATTCGGATGCTCATTTTCATTGAATTGTTCAAGATCCATGTATAGAAGGAAAAAAGTCGATTGTTTGGATTGGCCAGATCTTCCGTTTCCCGGGCAACACTGCTCTAACCATTAAGCTGTCCAAGGCCGACTGACTATTCTTCCTCTTCTTCTAATCTACGTAACAGACGCGAACATAAACAAAACGCCAATATTCACAGATATTACTTTCGCGCGTCAACAAAATATCTCAAATACGCGATCAATGTAGACAAAACACGTTAGTTTCTCTTTTGCTATAACACTTTTTCTCTTTGGCTGTATATATTTTTTCTGGCTATATTTATTTGGTAGAAATGCAATTTGTAGCATTTTTCCATTCCAAGCTTCGATCACCAGCAATTTGCGGTTTCCGCAAAATTACGTTTTTACTTATTTCTTCCTCCATCACGATTACTTTCCATTCGTCGAAGCGTTCCGTTGATTCGACGTTGCATCTTTTTTTGCTATCAAATCGAAATCTTCACATTTTTTTTTTCGTTTTCATTCAATGTCTGCAACCTTGACTCGCTTTCTCTATCTTTTTGCTCGTTAAAAATATAATCTCATGCTCCTTCTACCATTCTCTCAAGGTAACGCATATCAATATTTTAATATTCAAACTATTTTTTTTCCAAATTCTTAGAATATAAATTTAACCTGGTTTTTAAATAATTTTCATACTTAATTTTTATCTATTATATTTTTTATTTTTAATTTTCATTACACATATTTTTAATTCTATAATATATACACGATTTATGTTATACCATTTTTTCCAATTTTTTTCGACATATAGTCAAGGCGACTACCCTTTTGGGGGCGCCACCGTGCCCCGACCCTCACGGAGTTTTCGCGTATGCCCACCCAGAGAATTGCAACGCCTTTTTCCTCTGCACGAACGGCACCCTGACCCTCGAGTACTGCGAGAACGGATTACTTTTCGACGGGCATGGCGCCGTGCACGATCACTGCAACTATCACTGGGCCGTCCATTGCGGGGATCGCAAGGCTGACCGTAAGTATCTTGTTACGCTCTCGATAATTGCAATGTCACAATGCTATATGCGTGTATAAGAGCGTGAAGGTTTTGTCTTTCCAACTCGATCTATCGAAGCTTTGAAATATACAAGATGTCCCAAAAATAAAAATATTAAATCTAGATTAATTGGAAATTCTTGAGATAATTTTGTTCAACGACAAAAAAGTTATAACGACAAAAAACAATTGGCCAATCACGGAATGCGTAACCTAGTCGAGCGGTAGCGTTGGATACGTACC
>NW_006263458.1:114639-118632 GCF_000469605.1 Apis dorsata
TCTAAGCAACATATATTGAGTATCATAATTTATTCATTGTTCGTGAGATGATAATGAAATATAATTTTTTATCGATAAAAAAATATTTATATTATATTCAAACACTTTTTTCAATATATATTATTTGGATTTGTTCGTGCTCGTCGGCGGTATATATCCAACACTACCGTCGCGGCTCGACTAGACTACGCGTTTCGTGATTGGTCTGCGTTTTTTTGTTAAAACGTTCGTTAATAACGCCCTAATGAATTTTCTTGCAAAGGAGAATATTGGTTGAAATTACTCCAGAAATATTTCCAGTTAATTTTGTATTTTTATAGACATTTTATATAATCAATAGCTTTGAGTTTTGTAAAATAATATTATTTTGAAAATTGTTTAGAAGAAGATAAAAAGAATTAATTAATTTTAAGTTATATTTGGTGGTAAATAAAAAAATTCTTTGGAAGATATATTATAATGTTAATAATTATATTGGCATTATTCTAAGATAAATTTTTAAAAAACTTTTTTTCGATATAGAATTTTGCAAAATTGATTTTTATTCGAATTATTCAATGCATTATTCGATTACTTCTCGCGATAAATCATCAAAAAAAAAACATTATATACGATAACAATTTTATCATTTGAAAATAAAGTTGGGCATTAACCTATTCAAAAAGTAACTAGTTAAAAATTTCGAATAAAGTTACTTTGAGTAATTATTTATTAAAATGCTTGAATAACGTTTACTCATAGCTATTATAGTCGATCCGCTTTTCATATAATCTCACCATTATGTTTTGAACAATAAATTATTGAAACTATTTAACTTATCGAAATAACTTTATTCGTAATTTCAACTATTAAATTTTGCCCATCATTATTTGAGAGGAAATATAGAGAGATATAAAAAATTTGTACAGTAAAAGTCGTATAGAGGAAGAAATTTTATAATGTTTATGGCGTTTTACTGGGTCGCGTCAATGCCATTCGTTATAAAGACTTGCCGTCAAGTAAATTGCGTTCAGCAACGTTATTGCGACATACTTTTTTGTGTATACCTGTTTGGTAAAACGATTTGTTTTTTTAAAATATAATCAACGATCACTTTTACTTTCAAGAATTTTATTTTCACTTGACAATTATTATTTAACAAACTTGTTTTTAATCAAATACGTGAACAAGAAATTATCATTTGATTAATTGTTTCCCTATCACGTGTCGCATATATGTTTGATATTACGTTTCAATTTTTCTTTGCAATAAATGCATGATATATTTTCTTATTTGTAATTTATGATATAATATACATATATTGTATTTTAATCTTCTTTAAATAATTATATATATATATATTTTTCAAAATAAATATACGATACTTTATTTATCTTCACTTCAGAAATTCTATTTATATAAAACTTTTCTCTCAATCGATAAAAATCATACACATCTATCATCACTAATTTTTTCCTAGTTAAAATATCTATATCGAATAGAAGACATATCCTTATATTCCTTTCGCTTTGAACGAGAATGAATTTGCAATAAGGAACAAAAAAAAAACAAATTACATTATTTTTCAGTGACACCGATCAGCAGTCCTGGATGCGAATATCAATTCGGTCTTTACCCTGTGAGCGATGCCTGCAGCACCACCTATATCAGATGCGCCCATGGCCATCCCAACGAGGATCATTGCGACGCAGGATTGGTTTACGACGCGAAGAGTCACAATTGCGTCTGGCCCGATCAACTGTTGCCCTACTGCAATCCGGAGGAAATAGTCGGTTTCAAGTGTCCTCACAAAGTGCCTTCCCACAGCGCTGCCGCCAAGTTCTGGCCCTACCCAAGGTAAATTTTTCAAACAATGAAACGGAGAATTATTCGTGAATCATTCGTAAATTCATATTCGATTATAACGGATACGCGTGGGCGATGTTCGATGAATAAGAACAATGGGTGGATTAGGTTAAGTTAGGTTAGGTTAAGTAAGAACGGTGTATCTGTTTCTCTTGAAATGAATCAAATGGCAATCGTATTTCAAACGTGACGAAGCTTAAAAAAGTTGACGAGTTTATATAACAGAGATGGGCAAGATTTTAACGATTGAAGTTAAACGAAGTTGTACAAAACTAAGTAATGAAAAACGGGCAAAATTATGCAAAGAGTTAAACTATAATAGCTACGAGTTATTCATAAGTATTTTCATAAATAATTATCTAAAATTTATTCGAAACGATTATATTACTTGAATAAGTTACTTGAATAATTTATTATTCAAAGCATTGAAGAAAAGGTCAACTATAGTTAAAGTTAGACATTAACCTGTTGAAAAAGTGACTAGTTAAGAATTTCGAATAAAGTTATTTTAAGTAATTACTTATTAAAATGCTTAAATAACATTTATTCATTGCTATTACAATCGATCCTCTTTTCATATAATCTCAAGCCATTTGATTATAATTATTTGCGATTATTATTCCGTTTCGAACAATAATATAAATTATTGAATTAATCTATCCAATTTTATTCGTAACTTCAATTATTAAATTTTGCTCATCACTGACTATAAAAATACGAATGATTAGTAAAAATTTTCTAAGCTTGCGATTTTAATTGTAAATTAAATCTGTTCTTCTATTATTCCAATTTTTTCAAAGAGAAATATTTCAGTGTTTTTATTTCATTTTTAAATGCACGTTTCGAAATCTTTTTTTTATTCGATGTTACCTGAAAGAGATATACAATTAAAGGGAATTACTTGCGCGTCATTTCTAAAAGAAGTTTCAGTTTCAAGTTCTTAAATATTGTATGACCACTGGTTATACATCCGGTGGGTAAATTAAAAACCGGTCTACCCCGGCCTCCTCGAAGGGATGAATCGAAGAACACCCGCTGAGAGATGACACGTGTTTTACGATTATACAGTTTCGTCGTTTCTTTCTCTGCTTGTATTACAATCGCGATAAAATGTACATGCGACGTAACTTTTAAAAAGCACGATAAGTAAACAATACATCTTTTTTTACTCAATGTAATGTTCAATTTTAATTTTAAATGTGATATTTTAAAATTATAAGTGTTTTACAAAGAATATATATTTGGATAATTTAAATAATATAAATTTCATAGCATTCAGAATTTGTATAAAAATATTTAATTTTTTTTTAGATTCCCCGTACCCGGAGATTGTGGAAGATTGATCACCTGCGTTGATGGCCATCCACGTTTACTTACCTGCGGTGATGGAAAACTCTTCGATTCCGTGAGCCTGAGCTGTCTGGATCCTGATGAATTGCCCCACTGGTAACGCCCCTTTTATTTTTTTTTTTTTTATTTTAAGAAAAACGAAGAAATAGAATTGTACAAGAATTATCTTCTTCTCTCTGTTTCAGTGCCAATAACAATCTTTAAATTACATTGGTCGCCGAATTCTGCAAGTTTTCTGGAATCATCGTCAATGTTAAAAATAATTAAGAATAATTTAATTTTTTATCAATTTAAAAAGGAAACCGGATACACTCATCGTTTCCTTTAAATTTGATCATCTATTGTTGTAATCCAACCGTCCAATTATTGATTATTCTCCTTGTAATTATGAAAAGTCATTTTTCTATAATAATTTATTCGCAAAAATTTATTCGTATATTCTAAGTGAAAAGGAAAAAGTTGGTACAAGAACAACGATGTGTACAACGAGTATTCGAATAAAAACGTGGACGCGTGTACAAAAAAATATACAACGTACACTTTATTTCAACGAGTCTACATTCGTACAAGTGTGAACGTTTTGATATTACTTATAATTAAGGCGAGATAATAGAGTGAGAATGGCTAAGAGAGAGAATTATTTACATTTCGGGGGTGGTGGTGAGAGAGAGAGAGAGAGAAAGAGAAAAAGAGAGAGAGTTACTTAATAATAACAATAATAAAAGAATATAAACGTGATTTCCATACGATTTACCTATTTATCCTTTTTTTTTTTTTTTTTTTTTTTTTTAACTTAAA
>NW_006263458.1:118800-119060 GCF_000469605.1 Apis dorsata
TCGTGCGCGTAGAATCGACAATGAAACGGATAAAATGAGAGATTGAAGAAGAAAGATCGCTTCTAAATTAAAAAGTTAACATGCTCTAATAACGAAGCTTTGAATATACATGTAGATATACTGAATTCAATTCACTTATCCTCCCCCCTTTTTCACGATGATCAAATATCGGCATTAAAAAAAATTCTCCTTACTCCAATTCCTATTCGCATAAATTACTCGAAACTTTGGAATTTCCAAAAAAAAAAAAAAAAAAAAAA
>NW_006263458.1:120086-121301 GCF_000469605.1 Apis dorsata
TCGAAGCGGTATGGGCAATGCGCCGGCCGGCAATGGCGGAACACCGGGCGGAAGATTCTCTTCCTCCGCTTCCTGCTCGTTCCTTCCATCGGGCAGATCGCCCTCGAGGTTGGGTGGGGTCGTGGGTACGTCACAGTCTTCGGTGGGCGGGACGACGCACCTCAGCGACCTTCGATCGAACACCAGCATCGCGGGGCATCTCTGCAATCGCGGGTATCCACCTTGACATTGCCAGTAACGATTGCACGATTTGCCCAGGGGAACGTTCCCATTCGCGTCGTCGTTGCAGAGGGCTGTCCAAATAAAAAGATTGTGTAAATGAAATATACTCTGAAGATAGAGATAAAATAGTATATGTTATAATGCATATTTGTGCAGAGATTTTCATCTAAGAGGTAGAGTTGAATGAATAAGTTTAATATTATGGAATATTAATAATCAGAGTGTTATAACTCTATGAAAGTTTAAAAGATTTAGTAGAGAAAATAATGTTTCGACGGATTTTATCTCAATTCCATTTTTACATACAAATATTTATATAATTGAAAGATTCAAAGAGTAAGATTAAATTAGTATCATGGAATATTTTAAAAAATTTAAATTAGTAATAAAGAGTAATTAAATAAGAGTAATTAAGATAGTATTTCGGTTCAAAATTGAGGTAAAAGGATTTAAATTAATAATTAAAATCTTATTATTTCAGTTCACAATTGAGAGATTCAGTAATATTAATCAAAAGACTTTCGAAATAGCATTTGCGATTGCAATTTTTTAATGCAAATTTATCAATATATCCAATGCATTTTAAAAATATTTTTATCTTTCAATTAATCCAAATATGTTCATCCAATCGAAAAATAAAACGAAATATTCCAAGATTAATTTTCTCGTGGGTTCACAGATAAATCATCGTGAATGAAACCTCTTCTCGATTTATCATGGGTACACAACGGTCACCGTCGAGACGACGGCGACGACGACGCGTGGGGCAGACGCGAAGGCGAGCTCGCCTCGAATGCTAATTAACGACTCGCCTCTTTTCCACCGTGGAGGCCACTGACATCGTGGCACGCACACAGAGCCACGCGCGCGTACCTACTCTTGCATGCTCACTTTCGAAAGTGAGAATGATCGTCGTCCCTTCTGGCAACGAGTTGAGAGAGAGAGAGAGAGAGAGAGAGAGAGAGAGAGAGAGAGAGAGAGAGAGAGAGAGAG
>NW_006263458.1:121557-129622 GCF_000469605.1 Apis dorsata
GTGTATGAGACATCGATTTTTCGTTTCTCGGTAGTTAATTTAACATTCATTACATCTTCTCGTTGTATAAGATTGTGCACGTTTTATCGAAAGAGGTTTATTCGTACGTTTTAATTGGAAATATCTTAATTTAAAAATTCTGATTTTAACAAAAGTATATTGAAAGATCTTTTTACAGCAATGAAATCAAAAATTTACTTCTGAACATTTTTCGAGTTAAAATTTTACATCATCTTCCACCATTACAAAGTTACGTTTAAGAAACTTACTTTAAAACTTTGTACACTGACTTCACCTCCTTTGGTAAAAAGAAAATTGCTTATATACGACTGTACGTACCGATAAAATTTCATTAAGAATAAAAAAATTTCGAATATTTTCATAAATGCATTTGTTCGTTATTCAACTTTTCTTTAAAATCTTATCTATCTTGCATGAATATTATTTTCAAAAGAAAAAAAAAGAAAGAAATTGAAAATTTTTTAAAATTTCTTTTCAAATCTTATCATCTATGGATTTACTCACGATGCTTTTGACATCCTTCCACGTTCTCGGGCCAATCGCAGGACCTTGCCCTCTCGTTGTACAAAAGTCCACCGATGCACAATTGTTCCGTGGCGGTTCCGTTCCAACAGGTCCAGTACCGCGTGCAGGAAGTCTCGTGGCCGAATATACCGTAGAGCCAGTCGCAATGCTCGGCAGGGATCGGTGGATTAGCCTGCCGCTTTCCGTCGCAGTAGTTCGCCCTCCAGGGATAGTCGCAGCCCTCGGTCACGCCTCGATGCTTCCCAGCGAAAACAAGACCGTTTGGACAGTCGAATAATTCTGGACGCCCGTTCACGCATTCCCAGTAACGATCGCAGTACTCTATGTCACCGACCACTCTGGATTTCGTTTGGCAAGGATCTTCTTGCTGCTGTTTCTGCCCCTGCGATCCTGCGAATGTAAATAGAATGTATATGTGAATATTTTTAAAAACAAGATTCAAATTGTTTGTATATCGATTATTATTATTATTATGCAGCAAAAAAAAACATTAAAGCGATTTATATTTGATCATGTATAATAATAATAATAATAATAATAATTTTGTTTGATAATTAATTAATCAAATATTATTATTTGTCAGTTGAGAGTGAAAGTAATGATTGTAATTAAAGAGATGTAAAAAATAAATATATATCTTTATCTGTGAAAATATAAATAAAATGTATATTTTTAATAATAAGATCGAAATTAAAAGTGTATTTCGATTATTATCCAGCAGAGAAAACATTAAAACGATTTATCGTGTCGAATATTTTCTATAATTAACTAATGTAAATATTATTATTTGTCGAGGATGAAAGCAAAAAATTTAATTTATTTATCAAGAGAAACGCTAGAAAAAAATTTATAAAGCTATTATTATATCTATTTTATTTCGATTATTATGCAGTAGTGAAAATGTTGTAAATGAAATGCAGTAAGAATGAAAGTAATGATTTAATTTATTTATCAAGAGAAACGCTATTATTAAGTTAACCTATTCTACATATTTCGATAATTATGCAGTAATGAAAATGTTATAAATGAAATGCAGTAATTGAGGATGAAAGCAACGATAATTTAGATTTTTAACGCTTAGTATATCTATTTATAAATGATTGTAACTCGACGAACAAATTGCAATATTAATCAAAAACATTTTTCAATAATCGTAAATAATATGGAATTCATCATTTTGTTTAATTGTTCCAGTTAGTTAAACCACGTATTATTCATTTTTAGAGAAGATTGGATATCGATTATACTTTCCATTTTGTAATTCGAAAAAAAATGTGAATAACCTTTTCAAATTAGAAATTAATGTCTAAACTTTATTTTTTTAAAACCTATAATTTTTATAATTCATAAAGTGTCTACATGCGATTCTAAAAAATAAATCTACAATTCAATGAAAATGACGATTGTTAACCGTTAACGAATACCAATTACGAAACATTTGGCGGCGAAAATCAAACGCATTTTTCAATCCATTGTAGACATAGCGGATGAAAGAGTGTCGTTGCACGGTTTTCCAAGCAAGCAGGAAATTATGCGTAATCTCCATTGAGAAGGCCAAACGGATCGCGACTAAATATCAAGTTGCACGACGATACACGTTCGTGTTCTCTTCTTTCGATTCAGGAACACGTTCCCGCCGACCGTGAGGCATAGTAACACGATTTCTTCTGCCTGATCAGATCGAACATTTCTGACTCATCGTTCATTGGCCAACATCGATATTCGCCAACCAGTCACGATTTTCTTCTCGTCGATATGCATGCACGGAATAAATTTTATTTATTGTAAATATTGTTCTCTTCGACTGCTTATTCTCAGTTAAAAAGTGCATACATAATATTCCTAAAAAATATATATATGTAATTTGCAAGAAATATTCATCGATCTTTTCTACTTAATTTTTTCACCAACTAAAGACGTCTACGATCAATCGTTGTTAAGCGATGTGTTCACACAGTAATAGCTGCCAACTGCTAAAATAATCAAGTTTCTCCTCTTTCAAGTCGTTTGGCTAGTGGTAAACGTTACACTATGCACGTAACGCGTTACAAAATAACTTTCCAAACGCACACAATGATCACATAACACTTGGGTCATCGCAATTGGAAGATTTTTCTTTTTTTATAAGAAAATTGAAGAAAAAGAAAACATTGTGAAAGAAATTGCACGAGTACCATATAATAATCTATCTTGAAATCTATCTTGAAATCTGATTCTTGTTGATAAATCATGATAATATGCGATGTATTACACAGAAATATGAAAACTTGCTTATGTATCTAATTTATTGCGTTACTAACATTCTCTTAGAATAAATCTGTGCGAAATAAAATTACAACTAAATATTAACTAACGCGAAATATTAACTAAGAAGATTACTAAAATATCTTTTTCTCTCTCAAATATATCTTCTCGTAAATGATTCTATCCAACTTCAATTCGTCCATGTAAATATCTTTTTCGAAAAATTCACTTTTTGAATTCGATACATTCTACTCGAAGAAATCAATTATGTTAAAATTTCGATATCAATAACTAAAAATAATCGACAAATCAAGACTTTTCGAAGAAGTAAAATTTTAATCACGAAATTCTTAATACTTTCTAAGACTCGACACGTGTTCAAATAATTTACGATTATCTTACAATTTCGATAATTAAAAATAATTAACAAAAAGATTTTTCAAAAGAATGGACACCTCTTGAAATTCGAAATTCCACTCGTTCCTAATCCAATTTCAGTAGTATCGAAATATAACGCAAAGTCAAGCCTGTGCTCATCCCGATAGAGGTTAATCGTCGAAATGGAACGCGGTCCTGCAACCAGTGTCGTGAAATTAATTTACGTGGAGGCACAGAGCGGTGCAATCGTTTAACCACAGGAGATTACACGTAGTAATATCTTGGTTAATGGACACAATTCGGTCGAGGGATCAGTTAGAAAAGTAAATAATAAAGTAAGGTGGGAAGGTAGCTCGTAGCTCGCTCCCAAGAGAGCACGGTTCCGAGTGAAAGTGTCTAGCCTTGACTTGCAACCTTCAACTCGCCTCTCCCCCCCTCGTCAAATCGAACAGCGCTCGAGTTTTGCTCTAATGCCGTTCCCATCCTTCGTTCAATCGAATCAACGAAACTTCGATTTCGAACGATCGAAATTGGACGAGGAAGTAGGAAGAGAGATAAATATTACGATAGTTGCTCGACGACTTTCTCGAGAAACGAATGTGTTGATTATCGATCATCGTACAATGTTCGTTTTCTACATGCCAGTTTAATTATACATGTGTAATCGAATGATGTGTAAACAAAAAAGAAAAAAGAAAAATAGAGTAACGATCAATATTCCATCGGAGAAAATGTAACGTGAAAGGACTTTAAAAAAGATTCTGTGAATTTTCTTGTTTGGAATTAGTGGAATCGTCTCAACGGTATAAGCGATTTTCTTCAATTTTTTTTTTTCCTAAGAATTCTCAAGATCCTGATTTTTAAGTCTTTAGAATTGTGAATAATTGTTTCGTGTTTTACAAATGGAAATTTACGAATAAAAATTTGACACGCGGCATATTGCGATTCTACGTTATTCAGGATTAGGTTAGGTTAGATTAGGTTAAATTAAATAAAATGAGATTGTGTGAAGCAAATTAAGGAGCGATGAAAATGATCGTGTTCGTTTGATTTCAGGGTTCTCGTTTGATCGAGAATATCGATCGGTATTCCTTTCACTTTTTTTGGAATGCAAAGTGAACAGAAGAAGATCGAAGCGATGGACGACGTTTCGAATTGAATCTCGATCACTGGTGAGATTAAAGCAGCTGTGTCCGTGAACGAGCTTCGAGATGCGGCTTGCTTTCGAATGAAATCATTTGCTATTTTTTGTCTCTTTTTTTTCCTTTCAACACCATCCTTGACGATGTGGTTAGACATAGGCAGTTGAATGTCAAGGATACATGCACTTTTACGAAGTATAAAACAAAATAATCATTTTGATGTTTAAAATTTATAAGTTCAATCGCTTTTTTTTAAATCAGAATTTAGATAGGAGTAGAAAAAAGATTATGGATTTTTCAAATATAATAAATGATAAATATATTTATTGACAAAAGTTAAGAGATAAATTAATCATTCATTTTTTTTATTTGTTCTTCATGGATATATATATTTGAAAAAAAGCTTATTACTTATTGATATATAATTTATTTGGCTTTATATAATATAATATATTATATTATATAATATAATATAATATAATAAACCAGATATCATCATTAATCGATCATTAAATATTATCTAGAATTAGATACAAACGTGTGCTTATAAAAGAAATAAATTAATAAATTTATATAATAAAATTATCATTTCAAAAAAATACATAATTTTCTTTCATTTCATTACTCAGAATTACGTACAATAAATGATAAAATAAATAGAAGCCATAAAGAATTTCGAAGAATCGCAATTTGATTATCTTTGATCCATTATGAAAATGAGTGATACAAATTTGCAAAAAATTATTTTGTTTCTTAATTTTTATCAGTATACCATTTTCGAATTTTCAGAGTTAAAGTAACGAATCATGAAACATAATCGAAGAAAAGCAAGCGCAACACCAGCGCCTTTCCAAACATATCACTGCGTCGCCATTCGAAAACTCTAGAATGCTCGACAGAATGTTGCTCCCAATGCAACAATGTACCGGGAGAATATATGAAATAATCGGTTTACCTCGCGTGCTAGAAATTGTTTTCGCACGTGGTCTCTTATTTGATATTTAATTCCTTGCGTGACCGATTAAGAGAACGACGAGAAGTGAGAAACAAGTGATAATCTTTTAATCGAGAAAGTAAAATGAACAAACTCGTAAAATTACGAACTTTCATCTTAATAATAAAAATTGTAATTTTATTTGAATTATCAATGTGAAAATTATAACATTTTAACGTTTATATTTTAACAAAAAAATGTTAAAATTGTTTGTTGACTTTGTAGGTGGACGCATCCCTGGTTAAGCTAGGTTAGGTTATGCAACGAAGATTCTTATTAGTAGTGTCGAGGCACTGGGATACTTTCCTTTCCTTTACGACTCCTTGTAAAGAGGTAAGTGTTCGCGGTAAATTGTTAGAATCTAAGCAATAAGAATCAAAGGCGAGTGTGTATCTGTAAAATCTCTAATTGTTTGTGTTCCACAAACAACACGTGCAGTTTATTATGAACTTTTCATTTCTTTCATTCTTTCCTAATGCTCGACGATTATTTCTTTCTTTACCAGTAGAAAAATTAATGACCAATTGCATTTCTTCGTAGCTTACGTTCTTCTTTACCTACATCTATTCAAATATATTTTATTATTCCATAAATATTCACAAATGTCACTGTTTGGATCACAGATACTATTCATCGATTCCAAAGATCGTATGCAAACTCGTGTATCTTAGAAACATTGCAGAATTAGTTATGCATAACTCTTTAAGAATGTGTAACGTCCATATCTAATAGAATGAAACGTATGCAACATCACATAACGTTGCCTCGCGCGCGAGATATTCTAAGAGAAAGGTCTTTCCATACGCTTTTCCACGAGAAAATTCTTTAAGTCGATCCACGGATCGTGAGCTTAATGCGTGTACTTTCTCAATAAATAAATACCTTATCATTCTTATTGAAATCAACTTTCCACCGGTTAGAAAATCGTAATATTTCAGAAAATCGTGTCTCGACCCATTCAATTCAAAAGTAAATCGACGAGATTACGTGCAATTTCGATCGAATTTTTCTTTTCACTTTTTTTACGTGTTTTCCAACAAGGACAGGTTGACAGTGGTTCTCAACCTTTCTCAGAATGAACAATTCTTTTTTCGTAACCGATCTATGTGTTAATTTAACTATTTAATCTTTGTGTTTGTGTTACGTGATAATACGAAGAAATTACAAGAGTTGGCTGAGAAATGCGACAGGTTTGGTTGCGTAGAAAATTTTATCGCATACCAGACTAGTGCTACGACAAAATGTGTAAATGTCACGTTTCACCGTTTCATTTCTTCCTGATCGCGGAATATCGACATACAGCCTTCCTGGATCCAGTAGTGAGATATATACACGATAGATCCCTCTCCTTCCACGTGAAGTGCAACGTTCCAAAAAGTCAGCTCGCGTAATAAATCGATCCAGATGTTTACGAGATACGTGCCATTTCCTTTTTCTTCTTCGTCTGTCCGTCTCGTATCTTTTTCTCGCTCGAACGTTTTTGAATGAATGCACTTGTCGAGAAATAATTTTTGAAAGAAAACGTTCTCTTTGACGATTTTTGTTTCTTATGTAATTTAAAACTCGTTTTGATAAACAAGATTAATTATATAACTTATTCCTTTGAAATCAAGTGTACTGATAAAATTCGATCGAAAAATTTAGCTTCTCGCGTTTGAAAAAAATACTCACGAATATAAGTTAATGCATATTAACCAACTCGTGAAACGATCGGTTTTTCTAGAATGATTTTTCCATGTTTTTCTTTTTTTTTTTTTTTCAGTCACCTCCTTTTACTTCTTTTCCATGCGCATAATTTGTTCCTTTTTCTTCGACTTCGAGGTTACGTCGAAGAACGTTTCTCCATCTCGTTTTCCCACTAATCAACCATTTTAATAGCAGTTTTTCTACGTTATTGTGGCAGAACTTCCGGGTCCAGCCACGTTAAAGAGTGTATTCATGCGCGACGGTATATTTCCGGGAGAAATACAACGGTATATAGTTTATTAGCCTAGAATTTTTATCAGGCCGGAAGGAAAACAGTGGCGGAAATCGATCGAAGTAATTCGAAAATGTTTAGAAAATAATTTCTATTATGCAAAATTATGTAATAGAAAGTAAGATTTATTACGTAAAGAGATCGATGAGAGAAGGTTAACTCTTTTGAGACGTATTATTGTCTTACTAGATTTCTTTATCAGATTAAAATTTTTAGTGTCATTATGTAAATGAAATTATATAAAATTATAATATTTCGTAATAAAAATGAATTTTATTATATATAAACAATATCGTTTCGAAGAATCGATATCATAAAAATTTTTTATGTTAATAAGAAACTTTGCCAGAGTAACAATATCCTGTCTAAGAAAAATTTACATGCATTTTCACCAACAATAAGTTACATGGATTTTGCTAGAAGAATTGAATTATGCATGAATGTTGCCTTTTAAATGATGAACGAATATTTTTGGCATAAAGTGAAAGTATCGAAAAGTGTTTAATAGTTAAGTGTTCAAACAGATGTTTATTTAGAGAGAATTACGAAACAGGAAGTATACTCGCGTTTCGTAATTGAAGAGGTTAGATATGCAAGTGACATTTTCTTATTTAATGCCTACGATATAAATTCTTTTTTATTTTTTTAAAATACAAAATATTTTTATCATCTCTAGATAAAAAATTGATCAATAACCTCATAGTTTATGCAAAATAATCAAAAGAGAAACAGAGAGAGAGAGAGAGAGAGAGAGAGAGAGAGAGAGAGAGAGAGAGAGAGAGA
>NW_006263458.1:129776-134331 GCF_000469605.1 Apis dorsata
CCCGAGACACGGGAGAAAGTTCTCGAGATGTGTGAAACCCGGTGAATGCCCGTCATTGTCTTACGAAGACGCGTGTAACAATTACTAGAAAAGGGACTTTGCTTCGAATCGAATTTTCTATTATAAACAATAACGGAAATTGTGTAACGAATAAAAAAAATAGGCTGTAAGAATCAATAATCCGAAGTAACAGTAATTAGTTGCAGTCCATTAACGATTAATCAACATTATCTCGCAATCTTGTTTGAAAAAGTAAAAAATAAAATAATGATCAAAAGTAGGAAAAACGAATTTTTGCTTCGTTGTAAAATATCAATATTAAAAGAATATTAATAGAATTGGAATTATTCAATTTATTTGGAATAGTATCGAGTATTCTACTACTTTCACCACACTGGATACTGGATTAAACGATTCGATTGATCGTTGAGCGATTCGATAAACAGTAACGAGAAAGTTATTCAGTAACTCGATCCAAATTCATTTTTATTCAGATAGATAAATTTTCAATCAAATATTCAACATTCGATGTAAAATGAATAATCAAAGATGATTATTAATCGTGCGAAGGACACGCTGTTCGATCGAGAAACATTGGTGTTAAACGCAAAAAAAAATCGAGAGAATCGTCGTTGCGAAAGTAGGCCGACGCGCACTTTTTAGATCCAGCTGCTGCGAGAAACGCGATGGTCTGATCACAGAAAGTCCGTTTTCACTTACACTCGCGGCTCTCTGTATCGCTCAATTAAATGTAATGAAAAATTCGATCGATTCTTATTTGTATTAACACGCGATAATGTGACGAGACAAATGTGTGAGACAAATATAAACGGCACTTAAATCGTTTATTATGTATAAGCATTCTTCACGCGGACGCGCTGTGTTATCGTCCGCCACTCGGACGGTAAAGTTGTTTAATTTATACGAGCGATTGCTACCGACCGCGCATTCTCGCTTTAACGACACGATAAACAAGCATCGTGGTTAACGTTCGGGATGGAACGATTCATCCTTGTGGGAGGAAGAAGGCAAGAAAAACACGAGGTAGAGGGAAAAGGAAAAAGAAGAGACGAAGGAGGATGGAGAAAAGGAAGAGAGAAAAAAGAGTAAAAAGTGCGGTAATGGGACTCACCGTGCGCAACCAGGAACAGCAAGAGTAACGAGAGAGCCTGGGACGACACCATTTCTGCGACTTGTCTTCTGCTCGGCCTTGGACAAGACCAATTCGATTAACTGGAAATTGCTCGAATTTCGATCCGGTGGCCTGGAATCATCCAAAGGTGGGGCTGGAAGCGTGAAGCGGATTCTTATAGGTACCGAAGAAGCTCGGCTGATGAGTTTTCGTGTCGAGACTGGTCACTGGGAGAGGCGTTTGGCTTCGTGTCTTATATGAGCTCCCCACTCTTCCGGCAGGTCCGATCTCTGGCGCATAGGAAGGCCTCCCTCGAGAACACACCTGGTTTCTTCTATCGAGGACTACGTCGCGTACTTACTACTCTCGTTAAGTATCCTCCTCTCGTCGATGATACTTTGGAAATATCTTGGAAAACAAAACATAGTTGGTGACTCTCTCGTTCAGAACGCTGTCCTTTGTCCTGCTTTTTACTCGACCGGCATTTCTATACGTGGAATGGATACACAGCAGGTAAAAGGAGGTAATTCATAATACGCGGGATATTTGTGGAATTGAATGGGGAAATTATGAAAGTGATTTTTCTATTTTCTAAGAATTATTGAAATGTTTCTGTGTCGTATCGTTGAAAATGGATCAATAACGGAATGAATTTCACTTGAATTACGTTAAATATTAAACGATTGTTAATAATAATTTTTGTTTAATTGTAAAATTAACTCAAAAGATTTTAAATATTAAGTTCATTTTATATAATTTTTCAGAAGTGATTAGATTTGATGTCGAAGTCACACGCAGATCCGCGGTTTCATTGTACGTGATTTAGCAAAGTAATTGAATTTGATGTTTCACGCTCGGATACTTCGCTGGGACAAATTGCCTCTATCGTCATACCCGATCGTATTTCACTTCCGTTTTCTTTTTTCCTTTTGTGCGACCAAATATGCAGATATCCTTCCTGCTTTCTATGCCATCTCTCAAAGCTATTTTTTTTCACATTATTTTGAGGAAAATCGATTTTATAAAATTACAATTAACAAAATATCCTAGAATTTTTTTCTATTATAAACAAATATTAATTGAATAATTAGATATAATTAATAAAATTATTAATGTAATTAATTCAATTGCAAATATTATAGGAACGAAATTGTATCTTTCAGAGCATTCGATCTTCAAAATTGGACGTTATATAAGATTAAATAGAATTGTTATGATAAACAATTTTTTATTATCTCGAAAGCGAATTATGATCGATATAAAATTACTTCTAGAACAATTTCTCCTTGTTAAATCAGAAATTGTGATAAACTGATTCAAATAAAAGAAAAAATTGTGTCTTTTGACAAATTTTATTTTAAATTTTAACAGAACCGGCCTATTTATTTGCAGTTTCGAGAGAAGACCTTCACGGTTTCTTTCACCGTATCGAGTCGCTTCGTAACTCGGTGAAAATCGTGGTGAAACATACTCTTGATCATTGGATGAAAATCACTGGCATTCATCTTCTTTTCACATTGTCGTCGCGCTTTTGTGTTGAGACGGAAGTGGATAAACGGTCCCGTAATATCTACGAGGTATGATTCATAGTTAAGACAATTTAAATTTTCATAATAATTTTCCGTGCAAATTAATTATTTAATTTATATTAAATATAAATTATTAAAATTGTATTAATTATTTTTTTTTTCTCTTCAGAATTTTGTTTTCTAAACGATTTTATGAAGTGGAACAATCGAAATGGTAAATATAACGTTAATTAATGAATTTCTAATTTCACGTCATTTTATTTAAACAGAATGATCATTAAATATAGCGCAGTAATAATTTTACTTACTAATCGCTCTTGTTCATTAACAAATAATAATAAAAAATATACTTTCCCCGGTATGCTTAACAATTCGCAGCAATTCTTTTAAATTATTCCATTATCCGTTTCTCAGACTTGTTCTCTATTTGCAAAGGCTTGTGCAACTAAGTGAATCGTATTAAACATAACGTTTAAGTTAATTATTAATTCCACGCGAACGAATAACAAAGTAGTTTCTCCTTCCTTTCCATTCTACCTCTCTCACTCCTTTCACTCCTCCATTCTCCGCAACCAACCCTACAAAAAAATTTTGAAAAATTTCACTCTCACGATCAAAATTGTAAATATTCAAACTCGGGAGGAGAATTTTTTTCAATCTTAATTGTCATGATCATTGATATTAATTATTCCCTTTTTTTCTGCAAGACCAAATATAATAGAATTGTTTAAAAAGCAAATAAAAAAAAAAAAAAAAAAGAAAACGCAATTTTTAAGAAATGTTTAAAGCATCAACGAGAAAGATATTTATTTATCAGACGCGAAAGTTACACGATATCACCAAGGCTATCTGCCACTTTCTCATAGAATCGAACACAGTTTCAGTTTCTCAATTTGCATAGAGAACAAAAAAGAGAAGATTTCGCAAGGAGCCGAATATTGTACTATTTCCCGGAAGAAGGAAACACTCGAAGCTCAAGCACGATATTCAACGAGGATTCTCTCGCTTTGTTACCTCCCTTTATGTAAGGAGGAACTAAGGACAGCTTGTTACCATCAGATGAAAGATTATCGCACGGTGGGAATGGTCACAAGAGGAAACGAGACACCTGTGAATAAAAACAATGGCCGCCGCGTTTCGAAAGTCTCTCGCGTTTGTTTACCCCCCTTTTCCACCCTCGATCTCCAGTCCAACAATTACTCGTTATGCTCGTTAATTAATCAATTGATTCACACCTTAACGCAGTGTTGAGGTTATGACTGAATTGAACGACGACTCCTTTGTTAAAATAACTGAATAAATGATAAAGTTCGAGATTGTTGCAATATATTTGTTGGATTTCGTATGTGATGAAAATATTTTATACAATTTTATTGTAAATTGTGAGATGATAGAAAACAAGTTTGAGATCTGTTGAAAATATTGTTGAGAAAATATATTTTTATGTACCAATGTTATCGACAATGTTGTATATACGATTATGCAAATTGTGGGATAATTGAAAAATTATCTTGTCGAGAATATTATTAAATTACGATGATTTCTTATCGGCTGCTTCATTATAGAAGATCGTGCCCGTGTTGATAGATTAATGGAAGGATGTCTGGTCTTATCTCATCCCGTCGGGCAACAGGATTCAAGATTGTCGCATTAACAAGACGTTTTAATTAATTAAGGATGAGACGACGTCGTATTCTCTTTGTGTATTCTCTTGTTTACGAGATATTGTTGTCGAGATAACGATCAGTCATTTGATTAATTTGCTTTGAAACGTTTAACACGTTTAAACATATTGTTATCATAACCTCTTTGACAATTATAATATAATATAATATAATATTTATATGTAACAATTATAACATAATTATAATATAATATATATACAGTTTCAGTA
>NW_006263458.1:134555-136661 GCF_000469605.1 Apis dorsata
GTAATATAATATAATATAATATAATATATAAAATAATATAATATAATATTTATATGTAACAATTATAACATAATTATAATATAATATTTATATATAACAATTATAACATAATTATAATATAATATAATATAATATAATACAATATATATACAGTTTCAGTACATTTTTCAGTGCCAGCCTCGATTCGAGAAGATAAGTTAAAAAATAGGATAAATTTGAGAGCCTCTGGTTTAGTCAGAGGCACAGAAACTGTTGTGAGCCTGTGGCTCGCTATGACCCGGAGAGCAAGGACCTCTGGTCCTTGACGAGTTCGAGTCCGCCACTTCTCCTCTTTTTCTTATTTTCTTATCTTTTATTTTTCTCCCTTTTACCGGACTCTCCCTGTCTCATCCCACCTTTAAGGTCCTTTTTAATTGTTTTATCGTCGCTCCATCTCTCTCCTTGTTAAAACACACTCATTAGGTCGCTTCAACGAAAACTCCTGCCCTAGCAAACCCGTCCAAACTTAATATATATAAAATGCACGTCGTCCAAAGTGAAAATTCAAATTTTGAATGATTAACAAAACGGATAAAAATTCGATGAATTTTTATTCTTTTTTTCCCGCTACTTTTTTTTTTTCTGCAATATAAATTTCATGTGATCGTTACAGGTATGCAGTGTTGCGCAATAGCTGCGCAATAACGGTACAAACGTGCGTGACGACAATCTGAAAAGCGCGGAGGAAGAAGGAGAAATCGGTATAAGGAATATAACTCGGTGTATGAAGTCATCCGTGGCAAGGATCTTTCACATTGTCCACACTGTTCTAAGAACATCCTGCGTGGAACCGCAATCGAGTATCTACAACCGAAGGAATGTAACCCTAAAGCGGAGGGAATTTGTTTTCTCGGAAGCGATGATGATAATAATGATGATGATGATGATGATGATGATGATGACGGTCTCTCGATAATTTTCTACGCAATATTTTATTCATTGATTTATTTTATTCGTTTCTCTTTTAACGTAATTTTGTTAGATTAAAAAAAAAAAAAGGTTAGAAAAATAATTCTTGAAAATAAAAATAAAAAAAAGATCTAGAAAAAAAATAAATAAATAAATCGAGACACGATTTATAATTGATTAATCAATTCCGTTTGTTGAAAAAGTGCTTTAGATGGTCAACCGAGCGAAATTGTTTTGGCTTGGTAACAAAGGAACGCGAGAAAAGATAATATCGGCAGCACCGCTTTAGAAGTAATTTCCCGTGGAACGAGCGCGAGGAAAAAAATACGAGGAACGTTTACGATGTTTCGAAGAAGGCAAGAGTCTCGTCCTCTCTCGTTACACGATTACAAAGTAACACACACAGTTAGATATTTAAAAGTTCTTCGATCTTCGCAGAAAAAAAAGTTATAAGTTTGCGACGACCTCGATTCATATTTATATTTTATCGACGATTCTTTCTCATTTTTTTGTTATTCATATTTTTTTTTTTTTTTATGCAAATCTCTTCCATTGTTGTGGCAATCGTTTCGTTCGTACGAAAGAGATGATCGTTCAAGAATTAATATCGACGCCAATTGCGAAACCCAACTCTTTCTTCTTTTTTCTTCCTTTCGATCCTTTCCTTTCCTTTAGAGACCACGATCTTTCGAAGTGTTCTTTCGAAGAAAAAGAATGCACGAGCGATGAAAATGCACAACCCGCGGCCGAATACCGTAATGCTTGTTCAAATTCATCGGAGAGCGTTCATCCAACAGGTCGGTGAAGTAGGTGGGCCACCCTCTTCGAGTTATTCCTCCTTTGCCCCTTGAAAAAGATCGTTCGACTGCGTTAATGGGATACGAAATAAATCTTGGAGGAGAAGATACGTCAGGAGAACTTACGTCGTAATTATGTCCTCGACGACTAGTGGAATTTTCAGTAATTGCCGCCAGATGGACACCGAGCTACTGGAAGGAAGAAGGAACACGCTTCGATTGCAGATTGTGTTCCCAGGAGAATCGCTTTGAGAATCGTTAAATTGCTCGTGCCTCGAATAAAATAAAGGCGATATATTACGTTGAATTTATGTTTTTTATTTTTATTTATTTTTTTTTTTTTTTTTGTTTCATTTGATGG
>NW_006263458.1:136926-141357 GCF_000469605.1 Apis dorsata
ATTTGTGACAGAAGTATAATGTAAATTCTTTTTCTTAAATAAGAGATAATTAAAGCTTGTTCAAAATGGAAACGAGAAATAAAAAGATATATATTATTGTTAAGATGAGAAATAGAATAAAGCATTCGACTATCGCATTCAAAAATCTTGATGTAAATTATCGTTTTGTTTACGAGGAATAGTTTTTAATTATCATGTAATGTAATAATTCAAGGAAAAAAATCAAAGTTGTTTAGTTTATCGATTATAACATAACACATACATAGTTCGTACTATGAACAACTAGAAAGTAGTCCAACCATACCTGTTCTAGTGTCTTTCACCAATATTTTCCAATTCTAAAAAAACATAACCTATAAGCTGATCTGATCTATTTACAACAATCTTGACTATAACAATAAATCTGCACGATTATTTAACATCATTTTCCACTTCATATTTCTCTTGCACACTTTATTACAATGAGAAAAATAACCTCAACGCGAAATAAAAACTCCCTTCCTCGAGCGAAATGCATCTCAATTCCCACTTCGTTTTCGAATAAAGACGCGAAGCAAAGGAGGATAAAGGCGCGAGAAAGAAAGACCTAGACGCGATAATAGGATCTCAGGGATCGCAAGAGGTGACTCGCCTCCCTGTCCATCACCGTCTGCCAAGGAAATTGAAACGTTCTTCGACGAGTTCTGCCTCGGGACACGCGCGACCTCACGTCTCACTCTATAGCCACCGATTTAACGTATGTGCGCGCATCCTCTCCCAGAGATATCGGTTTCGTATTTGCGCTTAAGTGGTGTATCGTGTAGGCCGTGTTAAATTTATAGTACGATTTCAAACCGGCCATTTCTTATCTAGTTTCGCTGTATTATCGACCGAAATTAATTACATTAAAAGATTTTGCTTTTTCTTATCCTACGCTTGTTTCGTATTACGGTTCCATGTATTTTCTTTATTGGTTTTTAGTTAGAAGGAAATAATAATAATTAAAAAATAATTCGAAAATTTTTAATACTTTTCTCGTTTAAGGGAATAACTTCAATTATTTCTTATTTAAGAAAAAAGGGAAAAATATTTATAGATCCGCCATTATATATTTTGTCTTGAATGGAATGTAAAATGAGCATGCAAATTAAACAAAAAATTTTGCCTGATCTATTATATTATATTATTTATTGAATAAATGAATAACAGAATTGTAATATAAATTTAAAAATTTGTTCTATAATCAGATAACTATAATAACTCTTAATGACAAAAATATAAAATGAATAAATAAAATTAATCATCTTTATTCATCGTTTCTCTCTGCATGCTGTTTTCGTCTTTGTATTTCGTTCTTTGTCCGCCAGCCTTCTCGCGCATATTTCTCATGCTTTTCACAGTTTATTTTTCCATTTCTTTCGTTTTGGGGCCCACAGGCTCTTTTCGATTATCCAGTCTCGTCCATAGCCATTCTTTACAGTTTATTCGGTTTGGACAAAAAGCTAACCGAAATAGAAGCAAAACGAGAAAGACAAACGAAGTAAGATGAAAAGGATGGGATTGATTTCATAGGATAAACGATAATTCCGCGTAAGCAGAATTTAGGACGATACTCACCCGCTTGTTTCGATATTTTTTTATACGACTCTGACGTTTTGATCAAGGAATTCGATAACAGAAAGAGGTTCCCCGAATACGAGAATTTTTTTTAATTAATTTTTTTTCGCTGCATTGATTGCACGCAAAACGAATTATATATCGAGAATGATATAAAATTATACGAATAAGAATTGATCGTACTTTTTATTTCTTAAAGATTCATCAATTCAATTTAATCTAGTTTAAAATTAATTAAGAATATTTTAAAAAAATATGCACGTGTTGATTCCGTATATAATTCCATATATACGGCATGAAATATATATATATATAAAACGGAACAAATTTTCGCGAGAATATCACAGAAAATCAAGAAGAGATTCCAAGGAATAAGATGGGATCGAAAATTCGACTCACGGACGAAGCCTACGGTGTCCCGTGATCTTTTTTCTTTTTTTTTCAAAGATATATAAGTCTTCTGTATATATACGGTCGGCTTATAATTATACCACAGATGTAAGATTCTGATATAAGAAACTGACACGGTTTAAATCAGCTTACCTTTACAAGATTATATCATCTGCGTGAACACATGTCTAATACTACTCATTTTATTATAATATTTCAGTTCGGACGGATAATAACCAAAAACACATTTCATCGAAGACTGAAAACGAGATTAAAAATCTCGATCGAATCTTTTCTTTTAAACGAAAAAAATTTCTCAAATAAACAATAATATTCGTAATGTAAAAAAAAAAATATTATCTTGATAAAGCTACTTGGTAAACAGTTCGTACAACTACGCAACAATTGTAAGTAAACAGTTACTGTAAGCTGAAACAAGTCTAACGAATTCTCGTCACGAATAACGTACAGTGTCTCACATTTTATCTCTGCACGCCACCGCTCGCAGATCTTCCACACTATACCTATAACCTCAACGTCTTACACGCTCTTCCTAGACGGTATAACACGATAATATCCGGGTACATCCCGGTTTCAGAAAATTTAGAGAACTCGTCCCTATTATTCCTTTTCTCTTTATTATATCTCGTTGTAAAGCGAAATCTTTGACCATCTCGCGAAACATACGTAAAATAAAATACGAAAATTCTTCAAAATACAATCTTGTGATCGCTCGCACTCCTTAACCTACAAACTCGATAAATTTGTCGAACGTACGAGTAAAACAAAATATATCGCGAATCGATACAAGGAACTTTTGAGCAAAATCGTTGTTGTTGAAAATTGATAAATAATGAATCGTCGTTTGGAAAAGCAAAGTGACTCAAAAATTCGTCGAAAAATTGCATCGATACTCGATACAAGGAATTTTTTAGCAAAATCGTTGTTGTTAAAAATTAATAAATAAATGGTGAATCGTATCTGCGTTTGGAAAAGTAAAGTCGTGAGTGATTCACGATTAAAAATTCGTCGAGAAATTGATATTCGATATAAGAAATTTTTTAGCAAAATCGTTGTTAAAAATTAATAAATAAATGGTGAATCGTATCTGCGTTTGGAAAAGCAAAGTGGTGAATGATTCACGGTTAAAAATTTGTCGAGGAATCGATACTCGATACAAGAAATTTTTGAGCAAAATCGTTGTTAAAAATTGATAAATAAATGGTGAATTGTATCTGCGTTTGGAAAAGCAAAGTGGTGAGTGATTCAGTTAAAAATTCGTCGAGGAATCGATACTCCATATAAGGAATTTTTTAGCAAAATCGTTGTTAAAAATTAATAAATGGTGAATCGTATCTGCGTTTGGAAAAGCAAAGTGGCGAGTGACTCACGGTCAAAAACTCGTCGAGGAGCCGCAATATCTGGATTTCAGGATTACGTGGATCCACTCGTTTCCTTTTCTTTTTCTTCTTTTTCATACGTGAAATCTTCCTTATTGCGGGACAATAAAAAGGACGATGGGCCCGGATACTGGGGCCAGAAACGTAACCTGCAGCCGTAAAATTCACGAAATATCCTTGGAGGGAGGAGGGAAACGCGAAATCATTCAAGGAATCGAGCCTCTTGTCGCGATATCCAAAAACGTCTCGATAATGAGAGAGGTTCTAAGGAATATATCTCGATGGCGTTTCCACATTCCAGCTTCGAGATTCAAGGTTCAACGATCGGATTTTTCTGTAAAATCCTTCGAAACGGTTCGAAATTTTTCGAAGACGAGGAACTTGCTTTCACGATTTTTTTCGATTTTTGAACGAAATAGAGGTATGTATAATCATATGTATAATCGTGAAATCGATAGTCTCGCTCCCAACCGAAATCACACTTAAAGGATTTTTCTTCAGATTATCCAATATACGAATACCTCTTCAATCTTAGATTATTCTGATTACCACAATTGATCAAAACGTTCCTCGATTTTTAAACTATTAATAAGAAAATTCCTTTCGTCCAAACTTGCTCCAACCAATATAACGCCCGATCGTCATCGACCCGATCAACGACTCCTCCTCTTTATCAGATTGCATCAGAATCACAACCCAAAAAAAAAAAAAAAAGGAAGAAGAAACGTGAAAAATTGAAAAACCCACGGGTCGATACCGTTATACACGCGTCACATATCGAAAGCCTGGCCAAGTAAGTACACGAGATGTCTCGACCTTGACATCCTACGCGGTCGTTTGCCCATCGAGGCAAAGCGTCTTTTTCCCCGGATTTTGTTCGCGGACGAATGATCGGCCGCGACACGCGTTGTTGACCGGTCATTCTAAACCACTCCTCCAATGAGAGGCCGGCAACCCGGGTTTCCTTCTCGCGCGTCCTTGCGCCTTCTTCGACCCCCTTCGACAAGGTGACAAGCGTTGTCGCGATCCTCGCCGCGGTGTGGGG
>NW_006263458.1:141398-163696 GCF_000469605.1 Apis dorsata
GGAATTTGAGAAAGGGGGGCCAAGAGAAGCGGTGCGCCAAGAGAAGAGTTGGTGCACTTCCTCCTCGAGCAACAGTTGGACCGCGGGGTCCTGCTTGCGCCCGTGTAATTGGGGTCCTACTCCCCCAGGGAACAGAAGGTGGTGGGGGATGCCCTATGTAAGCCCTCCGACCGACCGGGTCCAGGCCATCCAGCATCAGGACATCCTCGCAAGCAAGGACTCCACCACTTCGCCATATATATATATAGATAGATATATATATTCGATTTATTATATTGATAACAATTAATAATTAATCGCGTGTGTATTGTTCGAATTTATTAAACGTATTAGCATGAGGTTCGGTTGGATATTGCTCGCCCTTGTGCCCGGCCTGTGCGACGCCGCCAGGAGAACCGCCACCGAGGAGACTAGCTTTCTGGAAAAACGTCTCGTGCACCCTCAAACGTCGAGGCAACGTCAAGGTTAGATTATTATTATTGTTATTGTTATTATTTCTCTTTTTATCGCGTGAAAAGCTAAAAGATTTTTCCAAAGGAAGAGTCGAATCGAGTTTTTGTTGAGAATTATAATAATGGAATAATAATTATATTCGACTGTAAAAGAATAATCTTCGAAGAATTATATTGAAAAAATTCGTAGTAGACTTTTCTCTGAATTTATTAAGAATTATATAATGGAATAAGGTATTTGGAAATAGTATTCGATTGTACGTAAAAGAATAATCTTCGAAGAATTATATTAAAATAAATTCGTGATAGACTTTTCTAGACTTCTTACCGTGTGATCGAAGATTCGATTTTTCTAAGGAAACGTCGAATTTATTAAGAATTATATAATGGAATAAGATATTTGGAAGTAGTTTATATTCTTCGAAGAATTATATTGAAATTTATTGAAATCTTTTTCTATCATTTTCTTTCTCTCTTCGATTTAAAGCCAGAGTTTATCGAATGAATATAAATTTAATATAAATTTTGGGAAAAATAATAATTCGTGTTTCGCGGCGCAGATTTGGAAAACGCGTGGGATCTGCAAAAATTGGACGGTTGGAACGGGACGGAATCGAGGAATTCAAATTCGTTGAACACGAGGCAAATATATCCCACCATTAATCCCGGGGACACGAACGAGCTACCAGGACCGATAACCGGGAGGCCAACGATGTCACCACCTCCTGGATGTTTGAGCGTGCGAGGGCAATTCCCGAGCCCAACCAGTTGTTCAAATTATTTAAACTGTTGGGACGAAACTGTGACCGAGCAATCTTGCCCCGATGGATTGTTCTTCAATGACGTTAACCTTTATTGCGATTACGATTACAACGTGAACTGCGGTAACCGACCTGTACCTACACCGAGTAAGAGTAATTTTAATTTTCTTTCTCCTCTAAAGATCAAAAAAAAAAAAAAAAAAAAAAAATCAGAAACGAATATCGATTTTTTTCAACGTATAATTTTCTTCCCTTCCCTTTTTTCCCAGGGCCATCCTTGACCGATGGATCGAAACTGTGCCCAGAACCGAATGGTCATTACAGAAGTGCGACGAACTGTTCAGAATTCTACGTGTGCCTTTACAAAAAGCCCATCAAATTCGGTTGCCCCCGAGGCCTGGTCTACAATGACGTAAGAATCTTATTCCTTAAGAGTTATATTCTCAGGAGGATACTCGCGGAATTTTAAGTCGCATAAATGTGATAACGTGCGTCACGCAGCGTGAGAATGTTTTTTTTTTTTTCTCCATTTGAACTTGTGCCACGGTCAAAGGCCGCTTTTCGAACTTCCGTGTCGTTGCTTGAAACTAAATTCTTGCATTAACCTCACATTTTATTATTCCGTACGTATATACGTCCATATATATATATACTTCTCGAATTCGACAAGATTGAAACGATCATGGATAACAATCAATGATAAGTTATATATTTGTACATTTATGATTAACGGATTGTTAATCAACGAAGTAATCAACGAGATCACAATAATTTGCACGTCAACATTTTTCTAAAATACGTTCTCTTGCTTGTTGTTTTTTCCCCTAGATTTTATTCTCGATTCCAACGCCATCTAATTTATGCTCTCCGCGCCTAATATTTTTCATATGTCGCTTCACAGCAATTGGGCGTCTGCGACTATCCGTACAACGTCGACTGCAAAGGCGCGGTAAGCCCTCCGCTCCCACCTAGACCGACCTCGCCGCAAGCTCAGCCATCGCAATCGCCCGCCTCGATATCGTCAGGACAGCAATTGCCTCAACAATCTTCTCAACAACCGTCTTACGCATCTTCGCAACCTCAACAATCATCATATACGCCTTCGCAACCTCAACAACCACTATACATGCTCTCACAACCTCAACAACCATCTTACACACCTTCACAACCATCGAATGGATCCACATATCCTCAACAACCACCTTACGGAGATTCACAATCGTACATGCATGGATCGCAGCCTTTTTCTGGAAATCCTTGGCTAAGCAGAGTTCAACCTGTTCCCTGGAACGAACGAACTGTAAATACGCAATTGGAAATCGAAAAAGAGCAACATGAACGAGAGGAAGAAGTCGATACGCAAAAAGAATCGACAGAGCAGTTGCAAAATCCTTGGGACGTGGTGCAAAATATACCGTCTAGTCTCAATACAGTTCCATGCCAAGATGGAGACGTGCACAAGTTGAACGATGCTTGCACGAATGTGGTGGTTTGCAGAAATGGACGGCCGCAGTTGTTGCAATGTTTATTGGGAAATTCGTACGACAGGCCATCAGACTCTTGTAAACCAATTTCCATCGCCAAATGGTAAGTGTACTTTTTTTTTTGTAAAGTTTGTATCTTTGAGTTCGAAAAATTGAATTTAATGCATTTCTGTTTCTGTTTCAGCTAACTTCAAACTTACGCTTTGTGTTAATTACGCCGAATTAAAGTAAACACTTAAAGTAAATAAAGCGATTGATTTTTCTTAAAATCCATGTTCTTTGTTATTCCCAATAAACCTGAAATTTTTAACTCAATTTTTTTGAAAATTAAAGAAATTTAAGAAAAATTGTAAAAATATTTGATAGAAATTTATCGATGAAATAAATAAGGAAAAGTTTTTCAAAAAATTAATTTCTGTACGTATGTAAATATCAAGTGAAATATCAAGAGAATACTACTTATCAACCAAGAAAATTCGTGGATGGTAACTTTAGATGGTAACAGAAAATATAAAACAACGAAATTGTTCTGTACTTTACTGCAAGAGAGCGGCACTGTATGTTCATGTTCTTCGAAAATGTACACAAGGAAATAAAGTAGAAATGCAATACGATTTTTCATACGGAAGAAATAAATAAATGAATTTGACACATGTTTAAACATTTATAGAAATATTTCTTACATTAACAGGTAATATTTTTTTTCAGAAAATTCATTTTAGAATAAAAATTATATTTAACAAAAATAGAAAGTATCTTATTACATCATAGTAATAAATTTATATCGAAAAATAGTTTAATCAAACAAGAATTTTAAAATAATTTTTTCTGTATGAAAATTCTTTAAATGAAATTATTTTCAAATTCTAAGAGATATTTTAAAATAAGATCATAGAAAACCAGAACACGTTTTATTTTAAAATATACTTTCTTCGACTCTGACTCTGACCTTAAAACATAATGCACTGAAGAACTATATAGACATTAGATATGAAACATAAATTCATACATTCTTATTTTTATTTTTTTTATTATACTTTCTTTTAGTATTTTTGAATTTATTATCATATTATATTAAGTTATATGATTTAAATATTTTTTTAAAATATATTTTATTTACAATTTTACAATTTAGTTGTAACATTTTTTTAAGGATTAAACCAAAGAAAATCTTCGATCTTCTTTATATCGTGTAGGTAGTAGCATTGCGTGGGTCTTAGAAATGCACTAACCTACTAATTTTGATATCTATATAGATAACTATAAGAGATGAAGTTATGCCTTTTTCAAACATTCTAATTGGAATATTACAAGTATTCGAATTATAATTTCGAGAAAGATGCACAAATAAAATAAAAATACATTATTAATTCTGAAACTGATTTAAAAAAAAAAACAAAGAAATAGAATCTCATCTAATACCATTAAAAATTTCAAAATTAACAAATAATTTCTCTAATTTTAACAAAACGTACAATATAATTTTTAAAAATATTATAAAAACTAAAATTTGGTCGAATCTTCAAAATTTTTCGATTCAAATTGTATTCGATCATTGAAAGCTAACAATGATTCAATAAATTTTGAAACAAGCAGGTTGAACGAGTACACTTGAATGACAGGGGCAACGAACAAGGTTAATCCGTTCCTGAATGGAACAGAACACACCAAAGAGATATCACTTTCCCGGCTTTCTTGGTGCCACGCCCGGCTACCGTACTTTTATGCGAACTTGAACGAAACGTGCATGTTCTCAGCCGCATACTAATTGAAGAAGGAAAAAAAAAAGGAAAAAGAAAAAAAAAAGAGATACGACCTGTTCTCATCTCTCATGGAGTCACGAGAACGATGAACAGAATTGCGTTTGGTTAATTTTTGTGAGTAATTCTTTGAGGAGAAATCAGGTATTGTATCGATGCAAGATAACTATAATTAGCAATTGTAAAATAAATTTTCTTCAATCATACTAATACCAGGTTATTCTCCTGCATTATCGACATTTACTTCTATCATTAGTGGTCATGAATAAAGAAAAGAAAAGAAAAAAAAATTAGAAATCAGTAAGGAAAAAACGAATCTTCTTCATTAACGTGAGATAGAATATATTTTCTTCTACGATTTTAAAATTTATAATATCTTGTAATAGATCTTGCAACAATGCTATCCAAATACTGTTCACTGCTGGAAAAAATATAAGAATATGAGTTTGATTGATTAATTTGGAAGGAAATTTTTATTTCTATCATGATATTTGTCACGTATACTAATCCAAAACAATGATTTGTATTCTTCAATGCATTAACATAAGGCATAAAATTTTAATGTATATAATATAAACATTTTTTTCTCATAATATATATAAGCTAATTATAATTTATAATGATAATTTAATTTATAAATGTAATTTTGTATTCAAGTAATTAAGATACTAATTGTATGTATATGAATAAGCTAGACATATTATAGATATATTAATATTATGTTAAAATAATTATTAGTTTAGAAAATATTTTAGTTTCCAGTCTTAAATGATTATAATTAAATGATTATAACTAACATAACTTCATAAATGAAAATAATTTTTACGATTTTTAATATTCAAATTATAGCTCTTTTACTATTATATAGTGTCAGGATTGTCAACAAAGCGTCTAAAGTGAAAATAGATAGTTCTTAGCAAAAAATCCTTCTTGCCTTTGTGTCGTTTCGCGAGACTTTTCAACAGTAAACAATATACATATATAACACACTTTCTCGAATTATAATCGAGACGTTGAAATATGATTATTATCGAAATGAAGCTAAGAAATTGATTGTATCATCTGATAATCGATTTTCTAATAAATTCTTTCGATAATATTCTCGAATTCGAAAACGGATTCGAACGTAACGTACAACTCGAAAAACAGGCATTTGTGTTATGCATTCGTGAATTTAGACGCGTAACAGACGTGTATTTTGCTCGAATATTACCGACAGAACGAGATTGACGCGTTACAACTTGTTTCTCGTGGCTCACGCGACAACTAATGTTTCAGAACGAATAGAAGTTTATCACGAAACGCAACCAGACTCGCCAATAAGGGAAAGTTGTAGCCAAAATTGTGAACCTGCTAACGCTATGAATATAGTCGTTTTAAGTGTCTTTCTTTTCCTCGTTTTTAGAATAATTTCTCACGTCGTAAAATTTCGTAAATTATATATACGTTTACTGTTTGTACAGGTTATATTATATATTATGTATTGTACAGGTTATATTATAGTGGAAATGGCCAAAGTTTTATATTTTACTATTTCTAAAGATAAAAAATATCGTGCAAACATAGAATTCAAAAATTCTTTCTTCTTAAAATATGATCACCTTTCGATTATAATTTTAATTTTGTAGAAACGTTTAAAATAGCATCAGTTTTGTATTTCCACTCACGACAATCGTTGTAACCGCTTCGTCATGTGAATAAAAAGTTGTTCAAAGAGGATTGAATAATTTTCCGAGAAAGAGCAATAACGTTGAAGATAAACGTTTTTCACGTGGCATTCTTGTTTAGATGGTGCACCCCTTGGAGGCACGCATTGTTTCCACGAAAAGCAGCGTGGGCGGACTAACTGCATTTCTCGTGCGTGACACACGCGAAACGCACGATTCGCAAGGATCTCGCGCGTAGAACCTCGTTCTTTGTATGCAGTCCAGGGTAGGTTCGATCAAAGAGACGAAAAAGAAAGACTCGGTGGGCTTCCTCGCCCACGTATCCCCCTCGTCGTTGCAATTCTTTCCTTTGCCAAGGTAAATATCTCTCTTGGAAGTCGTCGCTTCTAGGTGTGGACTCGAATTCCTCGGATCTCTCTCTCTCTCTTTCTCTCTCTCTTTACTATCATTCCTTTCTTCCTACGTTTCCATCTCGATATTTGTGTTACATCGTAGTCCTATTTACAACTTTTTCTATTTGAAAGAAAAATCTCGTTTAATTCGCTAATTCCGAAACATTCTTGTGCTCATACTCATGCAATTAGAGAATTGAAAGAGAATCCTGCTCTTTTATGTAAAAAAAACGAGACAAAGAATCTAGTAATCGCGATTAGAGGTTATGATGAATCTAAACGGAAAATTTTACGTTTCATATTTTAATTTTACAAGTATTATATAGAAAAAATGAAAAAAATTTAATTTGTAATGTGCATAATAGAATAAAGATCATTTCGTTAAATTGTTAAATTTTGATCACTTAAATAATTGAAAAGATCTTTAACATTTTTGTACAATCAAAGACAATCAACTTTTAATAAAATATTTATTATTGGTTGGTACAAAAATATCACATATTAATCTTTTCTATTTTTTTTTTATTTTTAATCTACAATTAAAATTCATCCAAATCTTTTCACACTTTTTTCATAATTTTTAATATATTTTATTTTCTGTTTCATGTCACATCGAGGAAATATAATACTAAGTTGAAAAGAGGGACATTATTGCCACGTTCACAGGCAAACAAAGAGCATTTGGAACTTAACCGAATCTCGAGGTTCTCCAACCTACTTCGATGCAAGGTACAACTAGGTCACCTTGCCGGAGGTTGTGCAATACCGGTAGGTTGCTATCCAAGAGAGCTAGTAGGATACAAAGGAACAGGGACGGACCAATTCGATACGTACGTCATTCGATTGGAAATTCAATTTTTTAAGAAAAATATTGAATTATTCTCTTTCTTTTTGCGGCATCCATTAACCCATCGTGCATTGTTCCTTCTTTATCGATAAATCTTAACCTTAAATAAATTTTATCAAAACATAGTTTTGTCTTACATCATTTCTGAACGCGTTAAATATTGTCGTGTCGATGTGAAGCCAGTGTGCTCGGATGATCCGTTTTTCCTCTAGAAAATAAGGATCGGCATCTAGCAAGGTCGATGGCGTCAACGACAGCCGATAGACGCTTGAGAAATGGAAGGCCACTTTCCCTTTCTCTTCGCCTTTTCAACAACGCTGCTCAGGTGTTCTTCGACCCGTGTTCCAATAATGCAAAATTATAACGCGGAAAAACGTAAAAGAAAAAAAAAAAAAAAAAAAAAAAAAAGAAAAAAGAAAAATGTTCCAAGAAGCGTTCCCAGTGCTAGAAAGTGACTCGTTGTTTATCGCTAGACGCGTTGGAATTTATCATAATAAAAGTGAAAATAAGGGAGAAAATGGTAGATTTCTTTCTTATATAGAACTGGGATGAGTTATGAATCGAGAGGAAGGGGAGAGGGGGAAGCTTTCTCCAAAATTTTAAATTCCCCGAGGACACGCCTACGCGTAAAAAAAAAGCGTTAATTTCCCCAAAAACCGGGTAGACCGAGGAAATATATTCGTAATACGCGTCACCGCATCACTATCTCACTTTCCATAGTGAAAGACCTTTCGAATATTTATGTAACTAATAGTAAACCGACGTAAGTGTGCATTTTAATTAACCGTTAATGGAACAACTTCATCGTCTACGGGGAGAGAGAGAGAGAGAAAAAAAAAAAGAAAAAGAAAAAAATCTCATTACGTGTATAAATAATCTTTTCGAATTGTCACTTTCAGAAAATTTCAACCGTGTCCAATAACAAACAGGATGTATCTACTCAGTGGCGCCGACTAGACACTAGAATAAGAGCGGGTTCTCAACCATCGAAGGGACCATGCTTAGGGCTGTTCTCAATATTTAAGAGAAAAGAAACGGTGATTCGTTCGAATATTCGAGAATTTTGGTGTGGAAGCAGGATCGAGGATTTTCCATGCACGACCTTAGTGCCTGAAATTGCCGAGTATTTCTATCGTTTCATCCGTGATGCGAGGAGATATGATTACGCAACACGGCATATTATACGTTGTCCCGCAACACCTCGCAGCTGTGCGTATGTTATTCGCGGTAAGGTTAAACTCCAGTGACATTTTGGACGACTTTCACCCAAGGGGCCGACGTGGAGGCCTGCTTTCTTCGTCGTCTTTTCGTCTCGAGCAGTGGCGGCGGCGACGAGGATCCAGGGACTGGACTTCCAATTAAATCGATCGAACTCGAGCATTCGAGATGGTTACTTGTAGCTTTTAATTGGGTTTAATTGGACGATATGTAGCCGTGATTTTAATTTTTTTCTTTTTTTTTTAGAACAAAGAAAAGTAAAAAGTAAATATCTAAATAAGATGAGGTATGTGAACGTGTGTGGGTTTTCGAAAAAAGATTTTAAGAATGAATAAACTTTTTCGAAAATATAATTTGTATTTTGATGAATTATTGGAAATTCAACAGAGAAGATTTTGTAAAAATCTGGATAAATAAGAAAGAGTTATGTGATATATCTTTAAATGAGTTTGAAATTTTATCAGAAATTCAACAGAGAAAGAAAGTAATTCATAAAGGTAATTTTAAAAAAGCTTAGAATAAGTTACATGATACACATATTAAATGAGTTTGAAAGAAGATTTAGAGTTTGTATATTGATGAATTGTTAGAAAAATTCAACAGAGAAAAATTTTTATAAAAGTAAGTAACTTTAAATTAAAGTAAGTAAATTGAGAATGAGTTGTGTAATACATTTTTAAATAAGTTTTGAAGATTTAAAGAATGAATAAAATTTATCAAAAATATAACTTATATTTTAGTGAATTGTTAAAGTTTAAGAACGACTTACATGATACATATATTAAATGAGTTTGGAAGAAGAATTAGAGAGTTTCTATTGAATTATTAGAAATGCGTTTAAGCAACAAAACACCATATAAGTTTCCTGTCGTTGAAATAATGATCATGATCCTTTTTGCACGAGATGATTACATTAAGTAACTATACAAGTCCATGTAACGTATTAAGTTATGACGGTCTTGATTAATCGAGGGCAGATTATCGCAACAGTCCCACGTACTTAGGTTAGAAATAACTATTATGTGAAATCGATTCCGAGAATACGACAAGCATCGTTGCAAACTAGTTTTTCTCTTTACCTATAAAAGTAAGTTTTTCCCACTTTTTCCTTTCTCGAACATTATTATATTTCATGATTAAAATTTTGATAAAAATAAAATTAAAAAATTCACAGAAAACAAGTTATAAGATACATTTATAAAATTATAAAATAATAATTAATATTTAATTATGATGTAATACGCATAAGCGGAAAAGGAAGGTAAAAATTTTTATCCTTCGTAGATAAATATCTGAAAGTGAGAAACGTTTCTGTAAATATATTATACATTAATTTCTTGTACGTTCATTGGAATATTTAAAAAAAAATTCATCGCAAAAAGCAACACCGTTCATATCCTTCTAAGCATTACTTTTACGCTTTTTTGATCATTACATCGGCATTGAAGTACATTATCGATTAATTTCAACCGTTTAAATCGGATGCAAAAATCGTGTCTCCAATCGTATGACATCTTACAAAAAATCGAGTAACATTCTCGAGTAACGCAGCGAGCCACGAGTTTAATTGCAGCACGCGATCGTCGTTAAGCGCACACCATTCCACCACAAGTACGCTCGATACACACGCCTCGAATCACGTTCGAGAGAAAGCGAGGATACGCAAGCAGGATAACCAGAACAAGAGCAACTCGAACGAGTCGCGTGTTTTCCAACGTATGCAAAACGCACGGGGAACCGCGTTTTCCCCTCCGTTTCAATTTTCACCCTGCGTTTCTCGCGTACACTTCTTCGTGCATTTCTTATCTCACGCGAAGCGTATCGGTAACCGATTTACCGGTCGCGAGCCAGTCCGCCTTATTTTCGAACCGATCGCGGAAGAAGAAATCGACTCGTCTCGAGATTTAAGCGTGCACACTAGATTGAACTTATGATTGAGATTTCTTTGAATTTCGAAAATCATACGGTATGGAAATGAAGAATTTTGTCAAATTATGAGATTTATAAAATTATGATTGATATAATTTAATTGTGATATAACGTATAAGCAAAAGGAAAGGTAAGAATTTTTATCCTTCGTAGATAAGATATCTGAAAGTGAGAAACGTTTGTGTAAATATACTATATATTATTTTCTTGTACGTCCATTGGAATATTTAAAAAAAAAAAAGATTTATTGCAAAAGATTTTAACAATGATAGATAAAATTTAATAGTTGAAGTTATGACATGTTATTTCAATATTGTTTATTGTTCGAGACATAATAATTAGTAGTGGCAAAAGATCGAGGTTGTACAAAAAACACATCAAACGCATAATAGCTAATATTGTTCAAATATTTTAATAAGTAATTACTTAAAGTAAATTTATTCGAAATTTTTCAACGGGTTGAAAATGCCCAACTCTGGTTCTAACGTTTATGCAACGTAATGTATTCCTCGTCTTAAGAATTATTAATTTACAAAGAGATATTTTCAATGTATCAATTAAAAAATGATTTAAAAAAAAGGCGAGACGCTGGAGAAAATCATTTGCAGCGAAAAATTTCGTCAAATCTCTGCTTTCACGATGAAATGTTAAACGTTTATATAACGCGATATACGAATTAAGAAATTAAGAAATATTTATATAAAGATTTCCAATGTATCCACGTTGGATCAAGAAAAAATAAGAAAGAATTAAGAAATCACTGGAGAAAATCATTTGCAATGAAAAATTTCATTAAATCTTTCAGGATAAAATGTTAAACGTTTACATAACATAATATACGAATTAAGGAATATTCACACAAAGATTTCCAATATATCCGCGTCACGTGTCACGCGACGACCTCAGAGGGGTTAAAAAATGGCGAGACGCCGAGTGTGCGCGCGTGTCCGATAATTGTTTGCTCGACAACGATATGCATGGAAGAGTGGACGCCACACAGTACACGTAGAACATACGTGGAACCGACGGATATTTAACTATGGAATATCTAGGGCGCAGCGCGAAGTGGTTCTCCTTGGGCAGCCGATGCCGCATTCCGATCCATGCATCTGCTCCCAGTTCCTTCTCCCCTCTCCCTCTTTCCACTGCTTTTCCTATCTTTTTTTCTCGCTCTCGTTCTATGTCTTTGCCAGGTCGGGACGTCAGGTTTCTTCCATATCTGTTTACAGATTTTACTTTACTTATGGATGTCGCTCGCTTGGAGAAATGTCGAAAGCGAGATTGATGCAGGAAGACTGTGTATGAAATTTTATATTTATGTTTTATCGAGTGACAACACAATGAGTTGGATATATTTACGACATTTAGCATTAAAACGTTTCAAAATAATGGAAATTCCGGTAAATTGTTATAAGAATTATCCATGTTTCACTAAACACTTTATTGAAGTAAAAACTCTTACCTGTTCATTTATGTAACTAATTGTATTTGCTCGATTCAAAGAGTGATCTAAAAGTATCATCGATTTATTTCCATAGAAATTAAGAAATATTTTCTTTTTTTCCTTCTTCCTTTGTTTCACTTTCTTCGCTCAATTTGCGCTCTTATTTGCATCTCCGTGCGCATCTTCTCTCGCTTGGAAACAAAATTACAGATATGCCGCATCTAAGTGCATTGCGCCTTCCATCGACACCTACGCGTAGTGTTGCAACTCGTGCCATTATGCCAGACCGTTTTTAATGCCGATTGCAGCCTCTCGAGATCGTGTTAGAAGTTCCATTGACGTGATTACTCATCCAGAAAAATTTCTAATTTATGCATTTGGCGTAATTATGCATCTTGTAGATATTTTTCTACCTGGAAAATTCTTATTTTGAATATTTGCTTTTATACAATAAAATAAATTTAAAAATTTCTTTAACCTAGTAAATCATTTAAATAAATCATTTTTCTAATGTTTTGGAAATATTTTTATTATTATTTTCATTATATCGATATTTATTTATATATAGTAATTTTTATTATTAATTTTTAGCTTGGAATATAAATTTGGACTTTCTTTAACAACAAATACTTTTGAAATTCATTATTGATTACTCGTCCAGAAAAATTTCTAATGATGCATTTAATATAAGCAATTCTTGCTATTACTAATTTCTATCTTAACGTAAAAATATTAAATTTAAAAAGAAGAAAACCGTTCTGAAAAAAAAAGATAGAAAACATCCAATCGACAGGAGTTGAGAAACGAACAAAGCTCTCGAGTATTCGATTTTAAGTACAATATTCTTTATTTATTTCGTAAATTTCCATACCATTATCCAAGCCAAGAATTTAGTTGTTAAATTAAAAACAATCCGTATATGATATAATATAGCCGACCTGAATTTTTATTTAAACACGAAAAAACGATTTAAATGAAAAAGTGCAAATATATTAAAGATTCACATTAGTTCTCAACCGTGAGAACTAATGATAGTTTCTCCATACTTGGTTGCGTCACATAATTCATGTTAATTAATTTCAAATCAAATACAATTGCAGCAAAAAGAAGAGATTTAACATCTTGCTTTAATCTTATTTTATTTCAAAGTGAAACAAATATAAATAAAAAAAAAGCAATTTGTTTCATTTAATACGTAATTATTTACGCTATAAATCTCATTGAAGGTTTATTTTGCGCGATTACCGGCATAAATGTAATTTCATTATCTGACATTATGCTCGCCGTGTATTCTTTCATCATGTTACGCTTTAGAGTATTACATTCACGTATGCGTGTATTACATTACACGTGACATAACGATCATGCCTGTTGAAAAATATATTACGTTACGTTTTATAATCGTCAATTAACCAGTATCAATAATGACACATAGAATAACGTAACTGCAAAATGATCAATTTAAATCCCAATCAAAATTTGAATTCGTACATACATCGTTTCATTAAAACATTTTTTGTGAACGAATTTCACCGAGTGTTCAATCGATCGAATATCTCGATCTACTTTCGGATTAATTTCTCTCGAAAGAATGAAAGAAAGAAAGAAAAAAAAAATTCGATCGAAAGTAATCGGCGCTTTAATTATCATTTCGAAACGATCCGTCGGAACAGAAAGAAATCTGAAAAAGGAAGGGATACGAAATTGCGTTCAAATGAGGAAAAAAAACACGATCTCTGTTCCGTTCTAAATATATCTAACGATCAACTTTACCATAAAATGATAGCTGGCAACGGAGTGCAACCACCAGTTGCAAGGATTCCCTCTTTCCATTTGGTTGGTCGGCCACAGTCGAAGATCTAACGGTTTTCTCGTTACAATACGTGTTCTCGGCATCGTATGCGCAACAGAGAATCGCAGTAGGAACAGTAGGCATAGAATATAAATTTGGATGTTCGTTGACCTCTACGAATAAATCATTCTCGAGCTGCACAACAATTGTGAGGGATTAATTTAATAAAAATTGCAATGTAATGAGTTCTGAATTGTGTTCTCAAAAAAAGCATGTACTATTGGCATTGATGGGCAAAATTTAATAATTGAAATTACGAATAAAGTTACTTTGATAAATTACTTCAATAATTTATCGTTCAAAATATAATATAATTGCAAATAATTGTAATGTTAAAACAGTTTAGGTTATATGAGAAGCGAAAACAACTATAATAGTTACGAATAAATGTTATTTAAGCATTTTAATAAATAATTACTTTATTCGAAATTTTAACTAGTTACTTTTTCAACGAGTTAATGCTCAACTTTGACTGGCGGAAAGAAGTCTCGCGGAAGGAACACGGGTCTGATTGGTTAATTTGGAAGGAAACTATTTTCACACGCATCTTTCTTTCTTACCATAGTATTTGTCACATATATTAATCCAAAATGACGATTTGTATTTAAACTTTAATGCATTAGCGTAGGGCATAAAATCTAGGGAATTCTAATGTATCGATATAATATAAAATTTTTTTTATTTTTCATAACATAGGCTAATTATGATTTGCAACGATAGTTTAATTTATAAATGTAATTTCGTATTCGAATAGTTAAGATAATTGTAAATAAGCTAAACATATTATAGTTATATTAATATTATATCGAAATAATTAGTTTATTATTATTTATTATTATTATTATATCGAAATAATAGTTTCGAAAATATTTCAATTTTTAGTCTTAGATTATTATCTTAACTTGATAAATGAAAATAATTTTTACAACTTTAAGTATTCAAATTGTAGCTCTTCTACTATACATATAGTGTGTGGTTATCAACAAAGCACAAAGTGGGGATAGCGAAAAATTCGTCTTGCCCTTGTACTTTCCAGTAGTGAACAGACATTTACACGCGAGAGAACTGTTTATCGAGACGATACGAGATTGAGCATATTTGTATACACATTGTATATTCTATAATGAAATTTTATCGTATTGTAAGTTTCATGATTGTTTATTAATTGTTTATTAATAGATATCTAATATTAATAATATTATTCTTCCTTAATTTATTTAGAAACATTATTATTATTATAAGATAAATTATATCTTTACATTTTTAATAAAATTTTAATAGCAAACTAAATATTACTTTTAAACAGTCGTAAATCGAAATATTGAAATAAAAATTATAAAAATTTTATCGCCTGTAATTCTATATAATTTTCCAGCATCCTTTCTTGCAGAAAATTCTTATTAATAATTTAACTTTATAATTTTCTAACTAATTTTTTTAAACTTCTTTTATTCTAAATTTACAATGCTTCGCTAATAAATTATAAAGTAATTTTTTATTATTTCAATTGTCAATTGTATTAAACTTTCCCAATTGATTGCACACAACTATCCACTAGATAGAGCTACGATAGATAGCATTTCCAATCGTTCTTCCAAGTTGTTTACACCGAAAAACACTTTCTCGTTGTTCATGTGTCTCGAATTCCATGTGTGTCAGGGAATTCGATAAAAGTTTCGAGAATTATCCGGGTCGAAGGGGATCAAAGTTGGGCCATAAACATATTTTACCTTCACGACGAGATGTGAAAATAATGACGAGAGGTGAAATGAGAGAGGAAAAAAGGAATCCATAAGGAAAATTCTTCGGTTTTGAAGATAAATAAACACCATACATGAATTTTTGCTACGAAGAATATATCTAAAAAAAAATAGAAAAAAAATCATCGTAAATAGAGATAATATAGATAATATTAGTAAGATCGAGGAATCCGTTTCCAAGCGATTTCTTCTTCAATTTTCGCGATCGTTCGATCCTATTTCGAGGCGTTGATCGAAATGATGAAGTGAAAAGAGGATTTACCAATCGTTGGAGCCTTTGTAAAGGAGAGGTCGAAAACTGGGGGACACTTAAAAGTCGCGGCGCGCGCAGAGAAGTCGAGGCGGAGAAAACCGTTTGAACGCCTCGCGGAATAAAATAGGCGGATTCTTCGCGAAAGGGAAAAGAGACGTGGCAAGGCAGACGGACTGACAGACGAGAACGATGGATTGTGAATATCTGGGCTGATTTCGAAATCGTTGCGGGGAACTTTCTTTCAAACGAGTCGCCTCGCGATGAGGAAAACTTGCAAATAAGGGGATTCGAGATTTGCATTTAGAGCAAACGCGTCTTTCTTTTTTTCTCGCTTTCGCATTTCATCGAAATCTCATTCGTCATGAGATGAAACGTCGAGATTCTGAAATATGTGCATCCATGTGTATCGTTCCTTATTAAATAATACCAATGGAAATAACGATATTGAGCAATCGAAATGTTTTTCATTGATTCAAGTAACAGCGCCTATTCGCGATTATACGTATAAATCGCGCGTGTATAAAGGACGAGTATTGTGTCATAGGAATGATCAATAGCATTACTCGTCGATCATCGATAAATATCCAGTTAATATTTATCTCGCGATTCCACGTAAATCCAGGCAACGAAGGAAACCTGTAAATTACGCTAAAAACGTCGAGGCAAGATCTCGGCGAAGGCACGATCCGATGTTCGCGATTCATTACGAAGGAAACGCGAAATATAAATGCAAACCGCGTTCAAACAGGACGTACCCTGATCGGCATTCTCCGAGTAGCGACGTCGAAGAGGAGGGTCTCTCGAGGAAGTCTCTCAGGTGTCAACAACCTCGTCATCCTCTTTCACCCGTGGCAACCGCTCCATTTTACAACTTGTCTTGTACGTCTAACCGTCTAAACTTTTCTTCGGTTAATCGATCGCGGTTATTAATTTGTAAGTCGTTGCATCGATTATGTTGCAAGGCATCGCGAGGCGTTGAATTAAAAGGCTTTATATTCTGAGATTTTGCATCACAAAACATTGTATCGTTGTATCGTGAGACTCTGTATCGTGATACGTTGCATCGCGATACATTGCATCGTGCAAGGCGTCATAAAATTACATTTTAAAACTTTGCATCACAAGATGTTGCAATCTTGTAACATGAGACTTGTATCGTGAGACTTTGTATCGCGAAACATGGTATCATGAGACTTTGTATCATGAAACTTTGCATCGTGAAATGTTGTATCGTGAGACTTTGCATTGCAAAACGTTGCATCGTTGTATCGTGGGACTCTGTATCGTGATACGTTGCATCGCGATACATTGCATCGTGCAAGGCGTCATAAAATTACATTTTAAAACTTTGCATCACAAGATGTTGCAATCTTGTAACATGAGACTTGTATCGTGAGACTTTGTATCGCGAAACATGGTATCATGAGACTTTGTATCATGAAACTTTGCATCGTGAAATGTTGTATCGTGAGACTTTGCATTGCAAAACGTTGCATCGTTGTATCGTGGGACTCTGTATCGTGATACGTTGCATCGCGATACATTGCATCGTGCAAGGCGTCATAAAATTACATTTTAAAACTTTGCATCACAAGATGTTGCAATCTTGTAACATGAGACTTGTATCGTGAGACTTTGTATCGCGAAACATGGTATCATGAGACTTTGTGATCACGAAATATTGCATCGAGATATTACACTGCAAAGTGTTGCCTCGTGAAGCGTTGAATTATAAGGCATTATATCCTGAAACTTTGATGCAAAATGTTGCATCTTACATCTCGAATTTTTAAGATTTTGCATCACATTATATTGCGAGACTTTACGTATCACAAGACGTTGCATTAAAAGGCGTTCACATTGCGAGATGTAAACTCATTGCGTAACGATATTAACGATATTCTTGTACATACGTATATCGTTTATGCTTGCATCGAAGTCGAGTTAGATCGAGACTCAATTATCAATGAGCCTTTCGCGATACGGCTGTTTTCTTTAATGCAATATAATTCTGCAGTTAGAGACGATTAACGTGTACGTCGTGTACGATCGTAGGTTGTATTGTTTTTCCCCTTAAGCGGCCAATGTGCCGATGATTTTAATTAGATTTTTGCGTGATGCAAGAGTACGAGGAAAGCGAAGTTTGGAAATTTCTAACGTAACTTTTACGTGGGAATATTTGACACGGTATCGATATTTCGAACGAAGGTTGCAATTTTGATATTATATAATAACTTGGAATTCTTAATGTTATAGGTTTCGAGCATATATATATACATAAGCAAGTTGGCCGTCCTACTCCTTTCGTGAGCGCTGAAATTAGGCGTTTCTCTTTTCCGTGGAATACGAATCTTCGAACAGTTACGCTTTCTTAGCGTTATTCAATTTTAGAATAACTCAATAATTAACATAAACTTAATTATCACTCGAAATAAACGTCTATCTTAACCATCTTACCTATATAATAAAAAACACGAAAGCATCATAATAATTTCACCTCACGCTTGTATTTCCTTAAATTCTCTCTAAAAGAACGATTTTTTCATTACCATTTCACTGCAAAAAAAAGAGAAAGAAAATACTCGCATCGACTCTCTCCAACATTACCCATAAAACTTATCCATAAATCCATAAAACTAAGTAAGTCTATAAAAATCGTGGAAAATAAGAACGGAATTCAAGGATGAATATTTGGGATGCTGAAGCGTTGCCGGCAACCGACTTTCACCTATGTTGCCGACCGAGGCGAACGATGCGCCGTGCCAGATAAAAGCATGCAAAAGCCAAGAGAACTCGGCGCGGGCCGACCCGTTCCATCCTTGTCCTCGACATACGCTCGTCTTCTCTAGCCGGCTTAGCCAGCTTAGCTCTACACTTCTCTCTTCCATTATGCAATCCGACAGACGTTACCTCGACTCTGTGCACGCGTGCACGATCGCGGAGAAGACGATAGCAGAGACACGGAGAGAGGTGACTCGAGTCACCGAATCGCGACGTTGTCGCGTGCCGCTCGCAGGAAAACACGACTCTTGCACACGTGTGTTACGAACGAGAGATGCCAATCTCGCCGTCGTTTTCGATTAATTTAATAATTTCGAATCGGGGAGCATGGCAATGATTCATTCGCACACCAACAACGGACGAATTACAGAGTAATTTTATATTATATTTTGAGAACAAGAACGATGGACATGCAATAAATTTCGAATTATTGTTTGATTATAATCTATTATATATTACGATCTATGTTCGAAAAATTCATAGAATTACAATGGTTATTTGAATATTATTTTATAATTAGGGAAATTATGTTACAATCTTCAACTTTGGATTATTCCATTTATAGTACTCTGTTCAAAAAATTCGTAGAATTACTTGTATAATAGCTATTTGAACATTATATTATAGGAAATTATATTACAAGCAATCTTTTTAGGTTATTGCTTTAATTATTGTCCTATTTGAAGATATTCTGTTTAGAAAGTTTATAAAATTACAAATGACTAATTGAACATTATGTATGTTACAGAGAAATTATGTTAGAAGCAATCTTTTTGGATTATTGCTTTAATTATTACTCTATTTGAGGATGTTCAGAAAGTTTATGGAATTACAATGACTTTGAGTTATTGTTTTAATTATTACTTTATTCTGTTCAGAAAGTTTATGAATTACAATGGCTAATTTTACATTATGTTAAATGTATTCTGTTCAAAAAATTTGTAGAATTACAATATTTGAACATTATGGTACAAGAAAGTTATGTTACAATTTTTGACTTTAGATTATTGCATTTATAGTACTGTTCAAAAAATTTGTAGAATTACAATATTTTAAATATGTTACAGGAAAATTATGTTACAAGCAATCTTTTTGGATTATTGCTTTAATTATTACGCTATTTGAGGATATTTTGTTCAGAAATTTTATGGAAGTACAATGACTTTGAGTTATTGTTTTAATTATTACTTTATTCTGTTTAGAAAGTTTATATGAATTACAATAACTAATTGAACATTATATTAAATGTATTCTGTTCAAAAAATTTGTAGAATTACAATATTTGAACATTATGTTACAGGAAAATTATATTATAATCTTCGACTTTGGATTATTGCATTTACAATACTCTGTTCAAAAAATTTGTAGAATTTGTAGAACACTATTTATTTGAACACTATGTTATAGGAAAATTATGTTACAATCTTTGATTTTGGATTATTGCATTTACAGTACTGTGTTCAAAGAATAACAATAACTATTTGAACATTATGTTGCAGAGAAATTGTATTACAATCTTTGACTTTGGATTATTGTATTTACAGTATTCTGTTCAAAGAATTACAATAGCTATTTGAACATTATGTTGCAGGAAAATTGTGTTACAATCTTTGAGTTATTGTTTTAATTATTATTCCAAGATATTCTTTTTAAAAAGTTTGTAGAATTATATACAGTGGCTCATAAAGAACAGGAGAACAATCTTTGTCTCTGCAACAAAAATGATAGATTTGTAATTTAGATTAATTATAATTCTATCAAGGATTACAATGACTTACAAAGAAGAAATTACATTACTAGCAATCTTCGATTTTGAATAATAGATTTGAAATCATTTGGATCTAATTATAATTCTGAGAATATTCTATTCTATTCAAAGAGATATTCGTACAATTACTCACCGAAAAAAAAAATTTGAATATTATCTTATAATCGAAAATTTTGATGTTTCACAAGTTTTAATAATTTTTAAAAATTCTACCACGAATTCTTCGATTTCTCTGTTTCATGGCGGCTTCCATTGAGATTGAGATTTCCAACTAATTTAATAATAAAACGAAAAAAACCTCCGATCCTTTATAGGATATAAAAATCCATACGATTTGCATATTTCTTTATAAGAAGATTCTAGGAGGTGAATATATATTTTTTTTGCCACACAGGATCCTTTTGGACAAAGATTCTACATCTTCGAACCGGTTAACGCTTAGAAAAAAACTTTCGAGGACGAAATTGAGTAATGTCATAAGGTGCTATAAATAGTTTTTCGTAGTGTGGGAACGATACACTTTGTTCGATATTTCACTTTTTGCCCACAACGCATTCATGAAGAACATAATTTAAAAACAATATTTTTGAGAACGCACAACTCGCACGAATGGTTAGTCAAATTTTTGAAGTATATACAAAATTCGTAATATTATACGTCATAGAAAAAAATACAAAACTTGTCTCCAATTTTAATTCGATATATATTATTATATATATTTAAATATTATTATTATTATATATATTTTTATATATATTATTATATATTATTATATATATTATATATATTTATTTATTATTATATTATATATATTTAAATATTTATATATATTTTATTATATATATAAATCGCTTCTTTTTTACGAAAGCACCTAAATTACAATAATCCAGAACACAGAAGAATCGGATCGAATCGAGTATAAAAATTAAGAATGTATATGCAAACGGTATATATGATTATAATTTAAAGGACGTTTGTTATTAATTCATGGACGCGGAATGCAAATCGTCGTTAACTGCGCGCGAATAAATACAAACGAATAAATAATTTATCAAGATAGAAATGCCTCACGTGCGTTGAACTCGTTAGATACTCGCATACTCTCATAGTGAGATCAAGAAAAAAAAACACCTTAGTTCAGATACAACACGTGCATATTATTATTTCCTCCAAACTTTATACTTTTAATACACACTTGCACTTCTAACCTCAAAATTATTGAATTCTTGATTTATCGAAGACGAACCGAATAATAAATCGTGTCATTGACCAAACAAAGATCGATGCGGGATTACGTCAATTACGAGTCAATAATTATGCCGCATGATTCATGGAACCAAGTCTGGAGTGCAAGTTCGACGGTTCCGGTGGCGCGAAGCAACAATGGCTGTCAACACTCCGGCATACAAAACACTGGAACGTAACGGTAGCTTTGAAAAACGCGGTAATAATTCGAGACGCCCTTTCCTCCCTCGAAAAGAAAAATCGAATGGTCGAAACGAAATTTTTAATTTTCATTTCGATTATTCTTGTCGCAAGATTGATTTTAAAAAAAGAAGGAGGAAATTCTTCTTCGTTGGATTTTTATTCGGAAAATACGAAGAGAAGAAACTGTTTACGGCGAAATACGCGTTAAGTCGTGTAACGCAAACTGTAACTGCATATTCACCCCCATATTCATCGCTTGATCAGGCATTCGTATCTCCAGCTATCCTTGGCTGGAGAGTCTCGCATACCGCGTTCGTTTCCAAGTATATCGGAGCAAGCCTTCGAACGTCGAATTTTTTCGCCGGTGGAAAAGGCCGATCGAATTAACCTAGAACGAAATAACGTGTGTATATACAGGGTGTTGAGATATATTCGTTGAATTTTATTAAGTTAATGAATTTAGGAGTAGTTAGAAGTCGTACATCAATATATATATATATAT
>NW_006263458.1:163810-164368 GCF_000469605.1 Apis dorsata
TTGAAGAGAACATATATAATATTCATCCAAAGTTTCAATATTTGTTTAACAATGTGATAGAGCAAATTTAAATTCTTTTGTAATTTAAAATTTTTAAAAAATTTGTAAAAACATTATATATACATATATATATTGGTCCAACGTCTCTGATCTCATTCGACTTATTTTATGTTTCAGCTCTTTTTGCTTGCTTGGTCAGTAATCGACGATGTTGAGGGGAAAAGTGATCTCTTGAAAGTTATATGGAAATACAATGTATGAAAAAATGGTTCGAAGATGATTATAGACCCATACGGATTCATGAACGAAATTTATGCATTTATGCATATAATATGTAAATTTAAAATAAATTTGGTATAAACGACCTTATTTATTATCTATAATTTTAAATTATATTTTTCAAAATTACATTAATAATAAATATATATATATATATTAAGATTAATTATAAATTTAAATAAATTAGAATTTAATAAATTTAATAAAACAAAGAAGAAATTAAGGATTAAAATTATATATATATATATATATATAGAGAGAGAGAGAGAGAGAGAGAGA
>NW_006263458.1:164927-168329 GCF_000469605.1 Apis dorsata
ATTAAAATTGAGATCGATAATGTCGGTACGACTTTCGTCCTCGTTTTCCTGGAATCGCGCCAAGGTCGATCAACCATCTCTCGACGCGGTTTCCTCGCTCCTCGTCAAGTCTGTGCTTTCGATCAGCGGACGTACGTGCGCGTAAACACCGACCCTGCCAATGGTATTTATTCGAGAAACTGGATTAAACCGAGCGAGAAAGTTCCGCTGTTGTCGAAAGCGTTCGGCATTAACATGCGTCCGATCCGTCTTCGTTGTCCCCTTGAGGAAATACTTTGAATTAGAATAACTCCTTTCTTTTTTTTTTTTTTTTAGAACAGCGTGAAATTTTTGGAAATTGAAGCAAGCAAGATCTTCCTTATCGTGTGTATAATCCTTAGCGGATGCGATAAACCGTTCTTCGAAATTTTTTACAATTTTTTTTTATTTTTGTTTTGACAGATAAGGTGGAAAAAGAAGGAAAAAATTGGTTGGTAAAAGTGTCAGAAGTATCTCGCCGATCGATCGATTCCTTTCAAAATACCAAATCTCACCGCAAAGAGGTAAAAGAAAAACTGATGAAATATAATTGCAAAATCGTCGGGAGGACTTTCTTGCGGAGAAAACGCAACGCGGTGACAGAGAATGATGTAAGGGAATAAATGTCAATCACGGTTCGATCCGACTGGGCGAATAAAATCTCGCGAGAGAAGAGGTCTTTTCGAGTTTGGCAAAAAAGTGTCTAATCTAATCGATACCGGTTCGAACCTGATAATCCGCTTTCTATAACATGGTCTAAAAATATTCGAATCTTTACACGTCTGTGAAAATATAAATAACGCAATTTTTCGAAAATAAATCTTTCGATTTACCGAAATCAATTGTAAAATCTGCACTCTGTTTTTTCGAGACTCGTAATTCGAGACGTTTTGAAGGACACCGAATGGTTAATTTGAAAGTATCTCGTCCAAATTATCTTAATAATCGATCCTTAAGTTTTATCGATAAAGCAACGACCAATTGAATAATCACTTCGGATTAACTATAATATCGGAATGTCGAAGACCAGGGTGGTAGATACGAGAGACTGGGTGAGTCACATTGCTCGTGCACGACCTTCGCCCCCTTCCAGCCTTCCCCGTTATTTTATACCCGCCATTATTATTATTATAATCACGTTACGATCGGTCGGTATTCCGCATACGCGTATGATCGCACCAGTACGCCGATTGTGTACGAAAACGGTACGCACCTGTCCACCAGTTCGACGAATTTCGATGATTGGACGAGATAATAACAAGATATACACGGAAAAGCTTACGGAAAAGTAATTTTAGAAACGATAGAATTATTTCAATATATTGAAATGTTACAACGCGAATCTCGACAATTATCGGCGATCGGTATATAAATATCCTTTCATCCGCGAGAAAGGAACCAGTCAACGAAAATATTCAAAAACGTTCTAAAATCTTTTATCTAAGCAACAAAAAACGAATCTAGTTTCTTTATTCGATAATCGTGCAGAAAGAAACGAGCAAAATCGAGAATGCGAGGATCAGGTTGAAAGTCGAAACTGGTCCTTGTTGAATCGAATCGAGAATAAAAGGACAAGAGATAGAAAGAGAAAAGAGGAAACAATATTTTAACGAAGGAATTAAAACGAGGAGTGGAATAAAAAAAAAAAAGAAAAAAGGGAATCATTTTAACATTTGAGACAGTGCTTGTTCGATGGCGGTGGGTGCGGGTAAGAGAAGTGGGGAAGAAAGAACGTGGCAGACGTTTATTACCGGGCCACTGTTAGGTCTTCGGATGGCATTTTCAGCGAGAAGAATAAAGAGAGAAAGGAATGGGAGATCTGCGAGACGACGAGAGAGAGAGAAAGAAAGAGAGAGAAACGTAGAGAGCGAGGTATATATCACAGAGGTGTATATACACTCTTCTCGAAGCGACGAAGGAGAAGAGAAGGAGGGTTCTCTATAAGGAGGTGGAAGAGGAACAACACGTGACCAATCACTTATATAAAGGTGGAGAACGACAGGGCGCAAACACAGAGTTCTCTCTCTGCTCTCGGTGGACACTGTGCGTTCGCAAAAGTGATAATAATTTTTTTTCTCCTTTCTCCTCCCCCCTCACCCTTCCTTCGACAAATCATCGACGAATTTTTACGCGTCACGAGGAAAGGATCGTGTGGTAAAAAGAAAATACCAGATCAACGTACCACGCGGGACGTACAACAACACACGCACGTAACAACAATGAGGACGTACTACGTGATAGCCGCCATTCTGATCGCCGGTACGTACCCATCACGAAATAAACAATCACAAGGAAACAAGAGGGTGGAAAGAATAGGGAGAATAAAGGGGGAAAGGAAGTAATTATCGAGCGTATTTATCACGTGGAAGGAAGAAAGTTGGGAGAGGAAAGTGTTGCTCGAGAACGATCGTTACGATCGGAAGTGGAGGAAACAAGTGCGTGACATATGCGTGTGGAAAGAGAGTGCCCTCCTCCTTTGTCGCCGATTCTCAGCGATGGAATTATTCGTTTAATGTAGTCTTCGCTTTTCTATAATCCTTCCAATGTTGTACGCGGTTTCTCTCGATATAATCCAGATTTCGATTCGATTCGATTCGAATCGAGAAATGTATATTGTACGTGTGTTTCGTATCGGAATAGTATCGATACCTTGAAAAGTGACTTGTTCCAACTCTCGTACGACTGGAGTGCTATATTCGCGATATACGTATCGTAATATCCGCGGCATTCGAAGGAAAGCAGGTCAACTTACGATACGTTCAATGATCGAGAAAACAGCTATTTATATTTGTAATCTCATAAGCAACGAAATATTTAAATTTCTCCATTCGATTCCCTTCTATCCATCTTCTCGAGCCTCGCGTGAACTCGAGCAATTCCTCGCATACAAATCGGTATGAAAAACACGCGTGATTGGAAATAGTCGATCTATCAAAAAACTAACAATCGGCTTTCTCGAAACGAGTATAGTATATTATGTTTCCTCCATTCCTTTTTCCCTCCTCTTCCCTCGCTGAAACGGGATAACCTTGGCCCAGATCTTGACCCTTCCTTTTTCATTTACCGACCAATCCACATCCAAAATCCTCTTTCTCTCTCTTTCTCTTTCTCTCTCTGTCTAAAAATTCACGATCGTGATTACGATTAAATTAGATAATAATCGAATAATCAAAATTTGGAAACAAGCTCGTCAGATCAGAGACGCGATTTTTGATCGGTCTCTCGAAAAAAATGAAAGTGAACACGAAACGCGCACAAATGTCGGCGAAGCTCGTAGGCGCGAAATTACAGGCAGGATGAAAGGTGTGTGTGCGTGTATGAAAATGAAGAGAGAGAGAGAGAGAGAGAGAGAGAGAGAGAGAGAGAGAGAGAGAGAGAGAGAGA
>NW_006263458.1:168556-170647 GCF_000469605.1 Apis dorsata
TGCGGCTGCTGACGGTGGGTCTGGCTCTAGGCCCAAAGTGAAAGCGCCTGGCGAAAGTCACTTCGTGTCCTTACATAACACGTTTAGGTTATTCAGACGTCATATATCGCGAGAAAAGAATAACGGATTATTAGGCATGTGCAATCGTAGCTGGGAAAAAAACTAGCACTCAGTTGATGTCGATAGTGCAACGTTGTCTTTGTCTCTCTGAATATTCCGTACGTGTTCTTTCGCGAAGAACGAGAATAAAGGAAGAATCGAGGCGGGAGAGGGAGAAGATGCAACGCAATGGTGGGGAGGGCGTTGCGGTCGACGATCGATCTTATCGTTTAATCTTCTCCCGAGAGCGAAAATAACGGTAAAATTGAATTACGTTGATCTGCCACAGGATCTAAACCGCGAAACGTACTTTTTCTCCGTTGATTTCGTTTCATTTGTCTTGGAAACAATGATTGGGCGAGTTTTGTTCACGGACACGTATAATTTAGGATTATTTCGATGGAAAGTTTGTAATTTGGTAACGCGATTCTTCTTTCGAAGAATTACCGACGACGAAAGAATTTCCTTAGTTTCACCATTTAAAAACGGCATTCCTTCGAGTTACTTTCGATGCGAACCAGATTACCTTCCTTCGTTCGTGGTCGTATTTTTATATAATTAAAAGTATTCTCTTTTGTTTACCTTTTTTTTTTCCACAGGCGCAACCGCCCAAGAATCGTTCAAATGCCCGGACGACTTCGGTTTCTATCCCCACCACATATCCTGCGACAAATATTGGAAATGCGACAACAATGTAGCGGAGTTGAAGACTTGCGGCAATGGGCTCGCATTCGACGCAAGCGATAGCAAGTTCCTCACCGAGAATTGCGATTATCTGCACAACGTGGATTGCGGGGACAGGACGCAGCTCGAACCGGCGATCAGCACGCCGCATTGTCCGCGTCTATACGGTATCTTTCCGGACGAAAAAAAATGCGACGTGTTCTGGAACTGTTGGAACGGAGAGGCATCCAAGTATCAGTGCAGTCCTGGACTCGCTTATGACCGTGAGGCGAGAGTTTGTATGTGGGCCGACCAAGTACCTGAATGCAAAAACGAAGGTATGTATTTTTTATTGTATTTTACATTGTGAAATGCAATTTTATTTATTCGAACGTGGGATGAAAACGAGATATAGATGTTAGTCTCTTCTTTTTTTTTTTAAAAATCCGAAAAGATTCGGATAAAAAGAAAGGTATGGATTCTTTGTATTTTATATCATAGAAAAACGTAAAAAGCAATTTTTTAAGATTAATCTTTTCTTGTTCTTTTTTTTTTTTTTTTTTTTTTTTATTAAAATATCGAAGAAATTCAAATTGATTCGGATAAAAAGAAAGCCACATATTCTTGATTATGACACGATTTCAGTCGAAAGTTATTAATCTTTTCTCGTCTGTTTATTTATTAAGAATCGGTAATTTTATTACTTTATTCAATAGCCAGGTAAGTTTCATATATAAATAAATTTTATCGATAATTATATTTGATAATAACTCGACAATTTTCGCATCTTTCATCACAAACATTAATTATGACTTTCGTGAAATTTTATAGCATCCGACGAATATAATTAAAAGGAATAATTAACCATATTTTTTTTTCTATATTTTTTTTCCATTCCTTTTATATTCTGTAAAATTAACGCGTAATAAAAACGTATCTCTTCGAAGATGGAGATAACACCATTTAATATATCAGAGAACATCATACAACGCACGAAAAATCTATTAAGCCTCTCCTTGAATATCATTCATTCATCGCGTGGCTTCGACCAACGATACGTGACGATCCGTTCCCACGCACATCCTGCATGCGTTTCCTTGATTCGAACATCGTCTCAACTTTCTCGTCTCACTGATCGCGAACTATTACGCATCTCATTACGGTTCTACATATGCATATTTATCGCCATTGTGCAGAAGTCGCAGGAGGTTTCACGTGTCCAGCCGCCGGCGAAGTGAGCGGGGCATCCGGCAGCTTCAGCAGACACGCCCATCCCGACGACTGCAGAAAGTATTACATATGTCTGGAAGGTATCGCGAGAGAGTACGG